>NC_082388.1:14741314-14771314 GCF_031168955.1 Gadus macrocephalus | reverse complement strand
TTTCACTCCTGACAGCAGAGCAATACAGATGATAACAATAGAGATCTGAGTCATCATCATAATAATAGTTGTCAGCCATTCTTGTCTTTTCTGAGGCCTTTGCCCAACTGCCTCCATCCAGAATCCAGTATCCAGTGTGCCAGAGATTCCCCCTTCTCCTCCTTTCAGCCGGACCCCCTCCACAGTGGCAGCCGGGGGTCTCCTCTGCCACACAGCCAAGCTCCTAAGAGCTGCGGCCATCAGGCCCAGCATTTGTTTATCGGCTCCCAAATCAATACTGAGCTTAAGGAATAGAGAATATAGGGTCATCTGATGGAATAACGTGCCTATCATCAACACAAGAGACCAAAGCAAACCCTCTAAAAAATTCATTAAAGTAAAACAATGATCCATAAACACGAAACATGGGAAAGCAGGATTTAGTTACTATGCAACAAATAGCTGGAATAAACTCCCTGAGGATTAAACTTGCCCAAACTCTGACCACTTTGCGCAAACTCTGAAACAAGAGCCGAGGCGTGCCCCTCGGCTCTAGCTTCAGCCCGATGGCCTTCATTGGCTTCACCCCTGCTGCTGAAAGGAACTAGGTTAGAGGCTGCCTGCATGTTTCTTGTCCACCCTGCCCCATCCAACCAGCATTTGTCCTCTGTTTGAGTGTGTTGCGCTGATCTTGACTGGATGCCTAGACACTGCTGCCTCCGGCCAGCAACCCATCACCATAGATAGGCAATACTTTTTCCTTCATGATTTTCTTAATGCTTGCTTGTAGTACTACTTACGAAACCTTGCAAAACACCTTATATTTTGAGGGAGGTGTTTGAATCCCAGTTTAAACTTCTGGGTTTTGTCCCATTGCATTTTCCATTGCAGTTCATATCATTGGATCGGCTGGCGGCACTGGATCGGCTGGCGGCCGAGTGTGAAGCGGCTGGGATGAGGATCAGCACCGCTAAATCTGAGGCCATGACTCTTAGCAGGAAACTGGTGGATTGCTTACTCCGGGTAGGAAATGAGTCCTTAGCCCAAGTGAAGGAGTTCAAGTACCTCGGGGTCTTGTTCGCGAGTGAGGGTACTATGGAGCGTGAGATTGGCCGGAGAATCGGAGCAGCGGGGGCGGTATTGCGTTCGCTTTACCGCACCGTTGTAACGAAAAGAGAGCTGAGCCGCAAGGCAAAGCTCTCGATCTACCGGTCGATCTTCGTTCCTATCCTCACCTATGGTCATGAGGGCTGGGTGATGACCGAAAGGACGAGATCGCGGGTACAAGCGGCCGAGATGAGTTTTCTCAGAAGGGTGGCTGGTGTCTCCCTTAGGGATAGGGTGAGAAGCTCAGCCATCCGTGAGGAACTCGGATTAGAGCCGCTGCTCCTTTACTTAGAAAGGAGTCAGCTGAGGTGGTTCGGGCATCTGGTAAGGATGCCCACTGGGCGCCTTCCTTGGGAGGTGTTTCAGGCACGTCCAGTGGGGAGGAGACCTCGGGGAAGACCCAGGACTAGGTGGAGAGATTATATCTCAACACTGGCCTGGGAACGCCTCGGGATCCCCCCGTCAGAGCTGGTCAATGTGGCCCGGGAAAGGGAAGTCTGGGGCCCCCTGCTTGAGCTGCTCCCCCCGCGACCCGACCCCGGATAAGCGGATGACGAGGAGGATGAGGATGAGGAGGATCATCTGAGGGAACTGGGTTTGATATCAAATGTTATCAGCCTGCCTTTGAACATCAGATGTGTAATGAGTTATGAGATGACCTCATAACGCCAGCCTGCTCATCATTAATTATCTGTATTTTTAAGTTCCATAAAAGCATCTCTAATGAGAAAAATAGTCAATGGTCTATAATCAATGTGATGAAGGTTCTCATTCAAAGGCTCGGGCTCTCTGAATGCTCTGGAATAATAATTGCTTTTCTTTCTTCTATTTCTAGGAAAAATATTATTCCCATCAGACAATGTCAAATTAATATATCCTTTTCTGATGGATACGATACCGATTTTTTCATGTTTCACTACTGGTAAAAAGGAAATGAATGTGGGAATCCATTTTACCAAAATGTTACACAGAAATCTTCACAGAAAGTTTTTCCACCACATACAATTGAGTCCTTGCAGAAACCACTGAACATTGTGATCCTCTGAGGAAAAATAAATGATTCACCCCAACTATTTGCTTGTTTGTAATGCACATGAAACACACTGTTTGGCTGTTTTCTATACTTTGCTTGGTGAAATCGGGGACAGAAATGGAATATAATATTGATAAGTTTGTTTTATTTAGTGTTTTAATGAATCCCAGGAAAATAAGAATCATTGTGTTTGTTACTTTTCATGAAAAATGCCACAGCAATGCGACAATCATAAAACTGTATGCTTCTTGTAAAAAAAAAAAGGACCTGTAGGACCAGAGCATGAGGCCTTACAACTCCCTGTCACGAGTGTCCTCGTCACAGTGCTGATGCCAGGACTTTGCTGTCACAGTCATCATTTTAGCTTCATTATTGTTTATGACAAAGCTTCAGAGCCGATGAAATCAGATTTAAATCGCAAAGCGGACCGTCCTACTTCTGTGTAATAAGCTACTTGCTTTTATACATTTTTATCTCGGCCTCTCCTCACTATCAGAATTCTCTCTCTCTCTCTCTCTCTCTCTCTCTCTCTCTCTCTCTCTCTCTCTCTCTCTCTCTCTCTCTCTCTCTCTCTCTCTCTCTCTCTCTCTCTCTCTCTCTTCTATTCCTCTTGCACTGCACACATACACTATGCTCTATAATTCATTCACACCCGCACTCTGACACACACTGGCACTACCACACACACACACACACACACACACACACACACACACACACTCCCTTTCTCCCTCTCGCCCTTTCTCCGGAGCACCGTGCTAGCTCCAACGAGCATAAATAGCATATCAGAAATATTCAAATTGGCCCATGCTTAAGGGAGCATGAAAGATGTATAACGTTGCTCTCGCTAAATTCCTGCCTGTCCATTAGCTCTCTCCCCGATTCTCAGGGCATTAAATCCACGCTTCCTTTCACGTCTGCGCCATCCGATGAGCTCAATGGCAGCAGGGATGCATTATTGAAAATCAGCAGAGAAGAACTGAATAAAGTTGGTCTAGAGAAAGTATTCCATGTTGTATCTGGATTTAAACTGATCTACCCTTGAACTATATAATGTATTTCTGGATTCCTTATTATTAAAATTGTATGAAGGCAATTCCTGTCACATACTCACAGACACAAACACGCACGCACACACGCACCACACACGCAAACACGCACGCACACACGCACCACACACGCACACACAAACTTCTGTACATGTAAGGTCAAAACAGTCAGTCTTTTTGCAAATGGCGAGGGAGTTGCCCCTTTGATATAGGAGCTTGTTATTATTTTGAATCACAAGCAGTTGGCACACAATGGCTTTTTAATCGTTGCTAATGGAGTTCCTGGTAATCATGCCTCCCTTCTATCTCCCTCTCTCTCTCAAGCTCTCCCTGCATCGCCCCATAAACCGTAGCCCTTCTGTCCTCCGTTTAACTTTTGTTTTGAGAGCTCTCTCCTTGGGTAATCATGTGCCATCTGAAAGGGGAGTCATGGACAGTTTGGTGGAAAATATCTGGAGGTCTTTCTTTAAAATGAGGAATGGCCTCGCTGACCTTCACTGCTAGTTGGGGCGTCTCAGCCGGAGGCGGCTATGTCTGCAGAGGAGGAGGATGTTTAGAAGAGAGAAAGTAAATGGACTACGCAGGCTGAAGTTGAAGGTTTCTTGTACGAATCTAATAGACATTCCTCGGCCGGTTCGAGGTTATTGAAGATGAAATATAGGAAACACAGACGGAAGTATTTGGGATTATGAATCGAATCATCATTTTCTGAGAGACGCACACACGCACGCACGCACGCACGCACGCACGCACGCACGCACGCACGCAGTCCTGCATCGCTTGACAAGCTGCCTGTCACTGACTTTGCTCTGTCTGCCAAAATGGAGGGCTTCCTGCTGTGCTCATATCTCCCTCTTTCCTTTTCCCATTCATTTCATTAATCTGTCTGGTTCTGGGTTCTGAGTATTCTGTTTTATTAAACGGGGGTGGCGGGGAGCTTTTTGAAAGGCCTATGAACTGGAAGGAACCCCGCTGACCGATAGCGCCCACAGTGAGCGCCGGTGAGCCCATGAGAGAGGTATGCTTGGATAAGCCCCAGTTGGCAGAAAACACATTGTGGCAACACACAATAAAAAAGGCCTTGAAGCAAGAAAGTATAAAAAATGATTGTTCTGCAACTATGGGGGAAAAAGTAAAGACTTATACTGTTTCTGTGAAGTTAGAAAAAACTGTAAGTTGGTGTGTCTTTGTTAGAAAATGTTTTTCTTCGTAGCTGCATTTGACCTGAACTTGACCGGGGAGAGTTTTATTTGATTTCTTTCCGGGGAAAGCTTAGACTATTGTGTTCATTGGTCTTGGAATATAGCAGAGATGTGCTTTTTCTTTTGAAAAGACAGAAGCTAACAACACAGCTGTGCTCCTCTGCGTAGCACTCAGAATCCCTTTTTGCAGACTATAATGCCACATTGTTGAAACGATCAGAGCTATATATCAACACCCATCCTTGCAAACAACAATTAATGTATGGATCGATCTATCTATCCATCCTTTGTCTTCACTCACCTATTTCCTGTCAAGGTCATACAGGAAGCTAGACTATGCCAAGCCTAGTTTATTGCAGGGGTCATTCAATCTCCACTACCAACCCATTCCCAAACTCACCCAACTACCAGTTTACTAATGCCGCTTTTCCACTGCATGGTACCAGCTCGACACGACTCGACTCAGCTCGCATTTTTTGCGTTTCCACCGCGGTACCATGGTATCTGGTACCTGAAGTGGCTGCTTTTTCTAGTACCTACTCGTTCTAGGTTCCAAGCGAGCTGAGCCGATGCTAAAAGGTGACGTCGGCAGACGGCCGGCGACTGATTGGCCAGAGAGTGTGACGAAGTCACGAGAGCGACATGGCAACCATGCTGGTAACATCCATAGCAGCGCCGCAGCCAACATGTTCCACTTCTCCAACTTCTTCAACATGCCAGCTAATAATAGTAATGCGATCGATGTCCTCCATTGTTGTTATGTGGGTTCTGTCCATGTGTGGGTTGCGTATGTGTTGTTTGCGTCGCGTACACAAATACGTCACGGCCCTTTCGCGCAGCCGACCCCGCCCACGTCCAGGAGGTACTATTTGCGGTGGAAAAGCACCCGTGCTGCTACCGTGTCGAGTCGTGTCGTGTCGAGTCGTGTCGAGTCGAGCTACATGTGCGGTGGAAAAGCGGCATAAGTTTCACTCACTCATCCAACCAGCGGGCCTCCCACTCACTCCTCCACAGTGAATTTTGCTCCTCCATTTAGCACCAAAAAGGTAATGCATTTTTTTTTTCAAATCAATTTAAGTGAAAGAGACACTATTGAACGTAAATAACTTCCTGTCACCCTTGTGTGGCAATTGGATTTACTGAGGTGCTGAAATAACCATACACCGTACGTCTGTTTCAAAGGGTTTATCTGACGAAAGCGTCACTCTTAGTTCCCGCTCCACATTCCTGACATTCTGAGGAGGCCATTAAGAACCCTTTGGAAACGTTGCGGTCTGTTCAATCTGACTGGGATGTATCCCTGAACGCAACACCCCTGGGTTGCAGGTGAAATGCGAATGTCATTGTAATTCTTATCGTAGCCGGCCACAGAAAGGGATGGAAGAAACCAAGGCTGTTATCAGGGAAACATAAAGTTATCGGTTTTAATTATCAGACCAGGTGTATTCCGGACGCCATATTTAATCTCTTTGGAAGGGCCCCCCTTCTTTGTTTGAAACGTGTCTCTTACAGACCTCTGGTTGCTGTAGCGGGATATTAAAAGCCCATACACTCAAAGCGTGATGTATGAGTTGGCTGCGGCGGAATTGACTGGCGGCTTCCATGCGCGCCGTCGGAGGCACGGTGTGGGTTCTGCGGGGCAGGGGAGCGAGGAGAGATGGGGAATAATGGCTGCGCTGAGAGGGGAGTGTGTGCGCTGATGCATGGAGAATGAAGAATCATTTGCCTTTTCGGCTCAGTGGGGAAAGGTTAGAGAGTAACGTTGGGTGCGTTGGGCTGGGGCTATCGCTTGGGACGAGAGGGGATGAGCAAAGTGTTCTGAATGACTGAGAGGCACGGCGAGTAAGGACTGGGGAATAAAACAGTAAACAGAATGTCAACACGATGCATTACACTATATTTACTGCACTACAATATGCTATGCTAACAATATACACTATTCATACGACACTGTTCAAGCAATGTGAACATCTATGCTACACTATTTCCACAATTTACACTACATTAGAAGCGCTATACTATATACTTACTAAACCACGATAAGGATGATATGTAAACATGATATACTACACTAAGGAAATGCTACGCTTCTATTTTAGGTCGTTGGTTCTAAGAAATTGCTGAGGAGTTACAAGACATAAAATATCTATCCCATTAGTCTTAATGGAAGAAGAAGACATTTTGCTGGACAATGCGTCCCCCATGGTATGATCAGCCAATAAAACCATGTAGCCTTCACCTGCCTTCACAGATCTTCTCTAGCAAGGAATCGCAGGCACAACCTTGAGTTACATATTGGAATTGATGGAAGTTGAAGTTCTATCATTTGTTCCACAGTAAGTATTGCACCTCATTGCGATGAGATACGTGGCAGAATGTCAGTATTGGTATGTCATTCAATACAATGGAGTTTATGCGAATACAAGCAATGATCAAGGCTTTAGTCTCTCTGCTCCATGCTTGACACAGCTTCAGTGCTTATCAGAAAGCCAATGAAACATCAAATGTCCGGATACTTTTAACTTGTACCTTCCTCTGATTATCTTTGGCTCGCTGCATCAGTCTCCACCCTGCATTCATTACTGTGTGTGTGTGTGTGTGTGTGTGTGTGTGTGTGTGTGTGTGTGTGTGTGTGTGTGTGTGTGTGTGTGTGTGTGTGTGTTTGTGGTCCTATTCGCTGAGTGGTCCTTTTCCAGCGTGTGTGGCCATCACTCTGTCTAGAGAGAGAGCGAGGAAGACAGAAAGAAGTGGGGTGGAGGTAGTGAGAGAAAGTGTGATACATAGAGAGAAAGAAAAGAGAGACAGAGAAGGAAAGGTTTATAAGGATAGAGTTTGCTAAAGTTCATCAATGTGGGAGTGTGTATTGATCTGTGTGTGCATGCGCATTTTCGTATTCACATCTGTGCCTAGGCCCAAATAATGGAAATGTAGAAGTGTGTGTATGTGTTTGCATGTGTGTGTCTCTGTGTGTGTGTGTGTGTGTGTGTGTGTGTGTGTGTGTGTGTGTGTGTGTGTGTGTGTGTGTGTGTGTGTGTGTGTGTGTGTGTGTGTGTGTGTGTGTGTGTGTGTGTGTGTGTGCGTGTGTGTGTGTCTGTGTGTGTGTGTCTGTGTGTGTGTGTGTGTGTGTCTGTGTGTTAGCTATGTATGTGTGTTTGTGTGTGTTGGAAGTAGTCCATGGTTTTACAGCCTGTCCCCGGGTGAACATTTGCACATCCCGCTTCGCGGCTACATATGCCACCCTAATCTGTCTCTCCCTCAGTGCCAGGTGTGAGGCAAAACCAAAACAGAAACCAAAGAAGTACAACGGGGACAATTCCCTCTTCTTCCTCCACAAGATACATAGTAAACAGCAGGATGGGAGCCACGTTAGTTTACAAACAGGAAATGTTATACAGGTTGGGGTTTCCCTAGCAGTAAATAGGCGAGCAGTGGTTACATTAATGTGGCTAATGTTCTTTAATACCATTGCTATCCTAATGCTATCTTATTAGCTCTAACTCTTGAATGTAGTTTGCTTTCCCACTTTATGGGCCAGTGGAGAGGACAGCAGAAGGACCAGGTGCTTCGGAGAAGAGAGACTGATTTCGATTTCAATTAATCTGGAGTTGGTCCCGTTGGTGAGTGTGGTTTGGATGTGTGCTACTTCCTCGGCAGAGAGAAAAGCGGGACGGCGGTAAAAAAAAACCCTGTTGCCACTTGAACCTCCACCAGCCCCATCCTCTGTGCCCTTGCCACAGCGCACCGGACGAGAGTGAGCGCATGGGGCCGCTGCTTGCCAAGTGAGAGCTAACTAATGCACCGATGGACACCTTCCATGCTGACTGCCCATCTGATAGGAGCCCCTTAGCTGCTTAGCTAGCAGCATCTCATCTGTAACCTAGCATCATCATTAAGGGGTTGCATGATAGAATACTTGCAGTTCTGCTAATTTCACCTGGGGTTTTAGGATGCTGCCAAATGACCACCGATAACTGAGTAGGCACTTTTTCCCCCTTGCTAAAACTCAATTAAGCTATAGCTCAAATGGAAAGGGTTCCAACTAAATGGGCGGCCATGGCCAAGTCTCTGAGAGATGATGCGATACCACCAGAGACTGGCAATACAATTTATATTATTAACTTCGAAACTCTTTCGAAGGGACATCCAAACCCACTTCACAAGCTCTAATGGCTCTGCTCTGAAAATGTTTCACACTGATTTGTTTAATGACTTGGGTCCCTTCTTAGTACGAACTATCCATCGTCCATGCAAATAAAACTTCCTTCAAGTCTGCCTTTCTCAAATGTCCAAACAAGTCTTGTTTGAGTACAGTCACGAAAGCCCAGTCTATGCAAAACATTTGGTAAAATAAAGGCTATTGTATTTACATATGTGATATGTTACAATTCCAACAATTTGGAAGTAAAGGGGATGTATACATTTAAAGAATTTCATGACATCTTTCCATATATTTGACTGAATACATGACGAGACAAGAGAAGTCAAAATAATGTCTCATAGCAAGGTTTCTAATGATGTCTGGTCATCTTTGTACTTTTCCAACATCACAATAACAATAATGATTGGTTATTCTACAATGTTTTACTACAAACTTAAAGAATGGTGGTTGAAATGTGCAATTGGAAGATCCCATAGCATCTGATTGAAACACTCTTCTATGGAGACCAGCAAAAACAGTTTGGCTGAAGCTGTTGTTTTGACCGATTCTTAATCTGTTCCTTGATGACCGTAGCAGATGGTCATGGGTCTCTGGGAGTTAATGAAGCTGGTTAAGGCAGAAGCGGTAGAAGCTGATGAGGCATTTTATACCATGAATGCACTTCTGTTGTAGTTTGTTTATGTCCCAGGCATTTCATTTGTTTGCTCCTTTGGTCGAAAATGTTTACATTACAGTAACATTTAACTTTTTATTATTCCACTAGATCAGAATAAAGATATTTTAAAACATGAACAATCTCAAAAGTCAGAACGTTCCAGACTGTCTGAATAAGTCGCTTGGGTCTGAATAACACCACACTGTGCATTGGACCTTTCTGCTGTCTAGAGCCATTTGTCATGGAGGCGGTGTTGCGTCTGGTGTGGTGAAAGCATATAATTTATTCGATTTAAACTCACAGTATTCCATTTTACGTCATTATTTTAGAGAAAACAAATTTGATGAGGGCTAGAGTTAGCCCTCATCAACTACAGATTGCAAAAGATTGGCATTATAATAATAAAGATTATGAACAATCAGAGGAATTAAAAGAATACAACAGACAGGAAAATAGTTTCCAACTTTCTGAGGAATCAAAAGGCGGCTTACAAGGTGTTTCATTTTATTTTTCATTTCAGGTCTTACTTTCTTTCCACCTATTCTACATCTAAAAATACAGCACTCCAAATGTTCTTACACATTCTTTATTTATTATATTCTATTTATTTGACTGTCCTGTCACCTAATATTTGAACAAGCTAGGTGACTGCAACCCAGAAACTCCCTCGGACCCTCCACTCCAAACCCTATTTCATGGTCTTCAAACACCTGCTGGACCTTCCCCCCACCTGGCGCACTGCTCAACGTTTCTTTTCTGGACATTTTCTACGCAGCTTGAACATGCTGACTGCTTTGACGCTGAACATATTCTGATACATATGGAGAATAACAGTCACAAGCTGTAGTTGGCTGTGCTTGGAGACTTAGTGTAAAGTTGAGTTCCTTTTCTCTTTTTAGAGTGTACTTTGATGATTGATATGTACTATGTACATACATAGTTATGTGTATATATGTACTATGTATGATGTATATTTTTGACACAAGGATTTAGTTAGTGTTTATGACAATAAAGAAGTTTGGGACTTACTGAACGCTTGGTCGACTTTTCTGTCAATATCAACAGTTTTGTATCTGAAATGCACTCATTCATAATTCAGCATGGTGAGAGATCCAAGTGACTACAAAAGTACTAAATAATAAATGCATTCTATTTCCTCTTTTCCCGTTAGTCCCAACATGTGTGTATCACAAAGTTAGGATTGTGGTTCTGGTTCTAAGTACAAATATGACATCAGAGAGAGGTGCACATGGATGATGATAAATGCATCGATGCAGTTGAGCATCAGTGCATGTGCTGCTGCTTGGCTAACTAGACATTGACATTATTTACATTGTCAATGAACAAATTGGACTTTATTGAGCGAGTATCAGCTCACTGAACACACGTATTGGACCCTCGGTGGCGCACCACTGCACAACTTAATGATGGCGGGGAAATCCATTGCATCCAGATATGGCATTATTTATTTGGTATCACAGGAGATGATGCAGATCTGAGGGTTTGGTCGTGAGTGGGCAGCGGGGTGCGGGGGGAGGGTGGTGTCAGTAACGGTGGTCTTTAAGGGAAAGAGAGGGAGGGGTCGCAGAGGAAAGGCGAAGGGGTGGAGGTGGTGACGACCATAAAAGGAGATATACAGGGTGGAAAGAGGGTCGAACAGAGCGCATATAAGAAAGAACGGCATGAATGACAATTTTATAAGGCAAAGGTGGTGATATGTTGCAGATAGATTTAATGGAGAGGAGATACAGAAGAAGGCATGCTATTAAGAGTGGAGTATGTATGAATGTGTGTGTGGGGAGGGGGGAGGGGTGACGGTCTGACTCGCTGTCAGCGGCTCTTTTACCGTATCGGGGCTTCGTGGGACTGTGGTGTGGGCACACTGCGGTTGGTTAAGTCCCATTCAATGCCAACCGCTAGTGTGTCAGCGCTCTTCTCTGGGCTGCTATGTCTGGCATCCCTCAAGCTCTCAGGCCTCATGCTCTGAAATGTCCCCACCATGGAGAGCACAAAGCACAGGGCTGTCCCTTCCCGGTTATATCTCGCTTGGGCTATCTTTAACAGGTTTTTGGGATGATGATTATGCATTGCTAAAAAGCTATTGCATTTGATGCATAACATTGTAATGAATCAATGTTTCTTCTTTCTTGATCTTTATCCAACCTAGGTGCTATCCAAATGTATTTTTAGACTATTGTAGCCTGAAAGAATAGGCATGCGCCATGTGCTAAAATATGAATGTTGAGACTTACAAGCCTAAATGTTTTGGACTCTTTCCAGACCACATTTTGCTGGCATAACGCACATCACTTCCCAGCCAGTCAAGTCCTTATGATGGACAGCACAGCCCTTACCCTTCACTAGCGCCCTCCTACTTGACCCAGCTGTTGCAGTCAGAATTTACTTCAGTATTTCATTTGGATCCAACTTACAAAACAGATATGCTGAGGCAGACCGAAGCCTCGATCCCTGGGGAGCCTTCCCTGATCTCCCCAATCTGGGCGTCTGTAATGAAAGGGGACCAGGACTTAGTCTCAAGGGCCTCTAAGCTTTTCGAAAACTAGATTTTATTTTATTTGATGCCTTCTTTTCATCTTTTTTTGATTTTCCTTTGATCTTACTTTGCATTAACTAATATATGCCATTGTATTCATGTGGTGCTTTATTTTCGCTTAGCCATCCTGTGAAAACAGTTTTATAAATATTCTATAAAAATGAAATGCACATAATAGGGTATATGTAGCATTATGTTTTATATGATATTTTATACCTTCCTGAAACCTCCCTAAACTGCGCACAGAATACCAGCCTCATCTTCGTATTCCATTCCTTCCTTCATGCTCTACTGCTCTCATCATTGAGACGATGAGTTATTACCCCAAACTTGTGTGTATGTGTATGGGACGTGTGTGTGTGTGTCCAGATGTGTGTGTGTGTGTGTGTCTTGATGTGTGTGTGTGTGTGCTTTTGCAAAATATGTGTTTTCCAACTTTCATTTGGCTTCATCATTGAGACGGTGAGTTATATCCCCCCTCTGTGTGTGCGCGTGCGTGCGTCCAAATGTAGATATCTAACGGCATAGTGCATGTGTGTGTGTGTACATATGGACGTGTGTGTGTGTGTGTGTATAGACTATGGACGTGTGTATGGACGTGTGTGTGTGTGTTTGTGTGTATATGTATGGATGTGTGTGTGTGTGTGTGTGTGTGTGTGTGTGTGTATGTGTGTGTGTGTGTGTGTGTGTGTGTGTGTGTGTTTGTGTGTTGTGGCATTCCCCCGGTGCCACGCCCCCTGTTCGGGAGAGTCGAGGCCGGGATATACCGCCGGTGGCCAACAGCCGGCGACAAATCCCAACCTCCCGAGAGCCGCAATCGGGGAAACGAGGAGCACCTGGGCAGGAGGCACCCAGGTGTTAAAAGGAGGCCACCAAACGACAGATGGAGGAGAGTCGAGTGGAAGAGAGGACGACGCAGAGGACCGAGACCGTAAAGTGAGCCGCACGGCGGACACGTGGACGGCGACTCGAGCAACCCCCCCCGACTTCGATGTACAGCGTGCGCTTGTGTGGATACGAAACCGAATATAATAAACCGCCGTTTGAGGCTTTGGACCCTCACACCCTGCCTGGTCCTTACTTGAGCCCCTCTACCAAACCGAGTTACCACATATGGTGGAGGATGCGGGCAACTCGGTCCACGTGCGGCTCCCGGTAAGGACCCCTCCCCGCGTAGTGGCAGTGGCTTTCCGTTTTTGATTATTTTTATTTTTTTTTTTCCCTGTGCGGTTCCTCCGTTCGCGGAGGTGAATACCCGCGGACGTAGATGCAGAACCCCGGGACAGCCGCAGGACCAGCTGGCCCGAGAGAATCGGACCCCAGCCTGGCCCTGCTGACGGAGGCGGTGCTCCGCCTGACCCAGCAGGCCACCCGCGACCCGCCGACCACCGCCCCGACGAGTCGGCTCACAAAACTAGGACCCGACGACGATGTCGAGGCCTTCCTAGAAACATTTGAGCAGGTGGCAACCCGGGAGAGGTGGCCAGAGGCCCAGTGGGCCTATATAGTGGCCCCGTTTTTAACCGGACCCGCCCAGCAGGCGAGTCAGGACCTCAACCCCGGGGACGCGGGCCGGTATACCGCACTCAAGGCGGCCGTGTTGGCCTACTATGGACATAGCCTTGCTGCGAAGGCCCTCAATTTCCACGAGTGGACGTTCGACGTCCGAGGACCCGTACGGACCCAGGTGGCCCACCAATGTCGGCTAGCCCGGAGGTGGCTGGTAGACGGAGCGGGACCCAGCCCCGTGGATCGGGTCGTGGTGGACAACACCGTGCGACAGCTGCCCCCCGACGCCCGGAGGGTGCTGGCCCACCACCACCCTGAGACCGTGGACGACCTCGTGCGCCAGCTGGAGAACTGGCAGGTGGCCCAGCGGCTGGCGGCGGGCCCGAGACCCAACCCCCGGGCCACCCGGAGGGAGACCCCAACACCGCCGTCGAGGACCCGGCCGTCCACCCCGCCCCGAGAACGAGGGGAACCCGAGACCCGGCGCTGCTACCACTGCGGACAACGGGGACACCTGGTCCGCGACTGTCCCGACCGACAGGACGTCCCCATGCCCTCCGCGTGCACCGCCCCGAGAGACCGCCCCACCTGTATGCTGGCGACCTGCTGGACACAGAGCCTCAAGGACTCCCCCACCATCCCCATCAAGGTGATGCACCAGGACACCCATGCCCTGGTGGACACGGGGAGTGCCGTGACCCTGGTGAGGGCCGACCTAGCCGGGGGCAGGCCGGGGACCCCGATGCAGGTCTCCTGCGTACACGGCGACACCCGGACGTACGAAACCTGCCACGTGGTAGTACGCACACCACAGGGGGTCTTCGTCGCCCGGGCCGGGATAGTACCGACCCTTCCGGTGCCGTTCCTGATTGGCCGGGACTGCCCCATCTTCACCCGCTTTTGGAGCCCCAGGAGGGGGAACCAGGGGGGACGAGAGCTGCACCGTCCGGCCGGCCGAAGCGGACGCCCGGCCCAGCGAGGGGCAAGGCGCCCGCCGACGCGAGAGTCCGGGTCGGAGACCGGACCCGTCCCGACGACCGCCGCCGACCACGGACCAGCCCTGGGAGCGACCCGCCGACCGTCCGCCGCGCGGACCGAGACGGACGACGAGCCGGGTTCCGGAGGAGAGGGACCGTCGGCGCCGGGAAGCCCGCCCCGATCTACCGGGGACCAGGCGCGACCGGGACCGGGACCGGGAGACGGAGCGGGGCCCAGCACCGACACCGTTACCGCCTCCGAGAGGGGGAACACCCCCGAGGAGCCCGAGAGCTCCCCCCTAACTGAGCTATCGGACTTCGCCCAGGCGGGGGGGGAGAACTCGGCCCGACCGGGACAGTTCGCTACGGCCCAGCATCGGGACGATGCCCTGCGGCACGCGTGGGGACATGTGGTCGCCCACGACGGTCAGGTGAGGGACTCAGTGAGCCACCTGACCCACCCCCACTTCTGCACTCAGCGGGGGTTGCTGTACAGGGTCGACGTACGCGAGGGGGAGGTAGTACAACAACTGGTGGTACCGCGACCGTACGTGTCTAAGGTTTTGTTCATGGCCCACACACATTTGCTCGGCGCACATCTGGGCATGGACAAAACGCGAGAGCGGGTGGTGGCGCGGTTCTATTGGCCCGGGGTACGCAGAGATGTAGCGCGTTACTGCCAGGAGTGTCCCGACTGCCAGCGCGTAGCCCCGCGGGCAGTGGAGCGGAGTCCGCTCATACCGATGCCCATTATTGAGACTCCCTTCGAGAGAATAGCGCTGGACATCGTAGGACCCCTCCCCAGGACGAGCCGGGGACATCGATATCTCCTCGTCATATTAGATTATGCGACCCGATACCCCGAGGCCCTCCCACTGCGTGCGGCGACTAGCAAGGCGGTAGCCCGAGAGCTAGTATTACTCTTTAGCCGGGTGGGGCTCCCAAAGGAGATCCTCACCGATCAAGGCTCCTGTTTCATGTCCCGCGTAGTCAAGGAGCTACTAAAACTGTTACAGGTCTCCCAGCTCCGGACCTCGGTATATCACCCGCAGACGGACGGGCTAGTCGAGCGGTTTAACCAGACCATCAAACGGATGCTCAAAAAGAGCATCGAGGCGGACGGGAAGAACTGGGACCAGTTGCTTCCCCACGTCCTCTTCGCCATTCGTGAGGTGCCCCAGGCTTCCACGGGGTTCTCGCCCTTCGAACTCCTTTATGGGAGGAGACCCCGTGGAATACTGGACCTGGCGAAGGAGGCGTGGGAGAGTCATCCCTCTCCACACAGGACCACCATCGAGCATGTGGAGCTCGTCAGGGACCGAATGGCCAAGGTCTGGCCCATAGTCCGAGACCACCTCGCCCGTGCTCAGCAGGCCCAAGCGCGCGTGTATAATAGGGGGGCGCGCGTGCGGAACTTCCGACCAGGCGACCGGGTCTTGGTGCTGGTTCCAACCAGCGAGTGCAAGTTTCTCGCGAAATGGCAGGGCCCGTACGAGGTAGTAGAGGCCGTGGGGCCCGTTAACTATAAGGTGAGGCAACCCGGGAGACGCAAGCCCACCCAGGTTTATCATGTGAATCTGTTAAAGCAGTGGCGGGGTGAGGACGACCCTCCCCTACGGGCCCCCATGGCCTTAATGGCTCGGCCCGCGATCCCTGACGTCCCGATGGGGACCGACCTCAGCCCCGCCCAGAGACAAGAACTAGGGGAGCTGGTGCTGCAGAGCCGGGACGTGTTTTCGGACGTGCCGGGGCGGACCTCGGTGATCTCCCATGAGATCCGGACCGCTCCGGGGGTGACGGTTCGGATCCCGCCCTACCGGGTACCCGAGTCCCGGCGCAACGCCATCCGAGCCGAGGTGGAGCGGATGCTGAAACTGGGGGTAATTGAGGAATCCCGTAGCGCCTGGGCTAGCCCTATCGTGCTGGTGCCCAAGCCGGACGGGACCCACCGGTTCTGTAATGACTTCCGCCGGTTGAATGAAGTGTCTGACTTTGACTCCTACCCCATGCCTAGAGTAGACGAGCTGATCGAGCGGCTGGGACCGGCCCGGTACCTGTCCACGCTGGACCTAACCAAGGGGTACTGGCAGGTCCCCCTGGCCCCGTCGTCCCGGGAGAAGACGGCCTTCGCAACGCCGGGGGGCCTGTTTCAGTACACTGTCCTGCCCTTTGGTGTCCACGGGGCCCCCGCTACGTTCCAGCGGATGATGGACCAGGTCCTAAGGCCGCACAGCAGTTACGCCGCAGCATATATCGATGATATAATCATCCACAGCGCCAGTTGGGACGAACACGTCAAGCACGTGCGGGCCGTGCTCAACGGCCTACGAGCGGCCGGGCTTACCGCCAACCCTGCAAAGTGCAGGTTGGGGCGGGAGGAGACGGCCTATTTGGGGTACCGGGTGGGGAGGGGGAACGTGCGACCCCAGGAGGACAAGGTGGCGGCTATCCGGGAGTGGCCTCAACCCCAGACCAAGAAGCAGGTGAGATCGTTCCTGGGGCTGGTGGGGTATTATCAGCGTTTTATCCCGGGGTATGCCACCCTAGCCTGCCCCCTGAACGATCTCACCCGGAAGGCCCTCCCGGATAGGGTCCACTGGACTGAGGCAGCGACGAGGGCCTTCGAGGACCTACGGGGGGCCCTATGTAAGGAACCGCTGCTGGTCACCCCTGATTTTAACCTCCCTTTCACCCTCCAGACAGACGCGTCCGAGGTGGGACTAGGTGGGGTCCTATCCCAGGTCCGGAACGGAGAGGAGCATCCGGTGACCTATCTCAGCCGGAAGCTCCTCCCCCACGAGCGGAACTACAGCACCGTAGAAAAGGAGGCGCTGGCCATTAAGTGGGCCGTCACTAAACTAACGTACTATCTCCTAGGACACCAGTTCGTCCTGGTGACGGACCACGCCCCACTGAAGTGGATGGCCACCGCCAAGGACACGAATGCTCGGATCACGAGGTGGTTCCTGTCCCTCCAGCCCTTCTCCTTTACCGTGGAGCATAGGCCGGGGCGGGAACACACCAACGCCGACGCTCTGTCCCGCCGAGATGCGTGCGGGGGCTGGGCCCCGCGCACGGAGGGGCATAAGCAAAGGGGGGGAGTGTGTGGCATTCCCCCGGTGCCACGCCCCCTGTTCGGGAGAGTCGAGGCCGGGATATACCGCCGGTGGCCAACAGCCGGCGACAAATCCCAACCTCCCGAGAGCCGCAATCGGGGAAACGAGGAGCACCTGGGCAGGAGGCACCCAGGTGTTAAAAGGAGGCCACCAAACGACAGATGGAGGAGAGTCGAGTGGAAGAGAGGACGACGCAGAGGACCGAGACCGTAAAGTGAGCCGCACGGCGGACACGTGGACGGCGACTCGAGCAACCCCCCCCGACTTCGATGTACAGCGTGCGCTTGTGTGGATACGAAACCGAATATAATAAACCGCCGTTTGAGGCTTTGGACCCTCACACCCTGCCTGGTCCTTACTTGAGCCCCTCTACCAAACCGAGTTACCACAGTGTACAGAAGTGTATATGTGTATGGGCATGTCTTTGTGTGTGTGTGTGTGTTTATGTGTGTGTGTATGTTACTCTCACTATAAGTGCATTCCATCTTTTACTTGGCGTCCGCACACAGGGCCTCCAGCCAGAGAGGCTCTATGGGGTTCTGAATGGATGGGATTCAACGTGACAGAAACAAGGCGACAGTGGAGAGTGGCCGGGTTTCCCATGAGCTGAACCAGAACCTTACAGAACCTTACGGAGGTTAAGACAACATAAAGGGCAGATTGAGGATGTATTGACGGAAAAAAAAAGGTCAGAAATAAAGATAGGGATTTGATCGAAAGACTGATGCAGATGTGTTTCTACGTCTACCTTTCGGGCCTTTATTGTGCAGCTCAGTGAGCAGTGTGTCAAAGCCATTTGAAGGGTACACCCCCCAGCAGCAGTTGAGTTGAAAAGTTCACGTCCTCTAAGACTGCCAGGCCGATGTGCTTGGTCGGCCATTTGGTTGAGTACACACGCGGACACACACAAACACAAATAGATGCATGCACACACACGCGCTAGCAGAGACACCAACACACACACCAACACACACTAACACACTAACTTTAATGGAATATCCACTACCCCTTGCTATTTGCTTGGCTTGTGGGACATTTATTTCTTTGAATATAGAAAGCAGTTTCCACATTGGTCCTCAAATATGAATGTGAGGCTGGATGGATTGCAGCCTCATCATCATAAACAGAGAAGAAGATTGAACAGACGTCATGTCTCAAAAAGCTCAACCTCACAAAGCTCAGTGTTCCAACCCAAATTACCCACATTGTATATCACAGAGAATACAGGGCTCCAACACTATAACCGAACAATACCTAACTTCTCACATATCTGCTTTGTAAAACTTCAGCATGAGCATCAAAATAGTATAAACTTATATATATATGTTCTAAATATAAATCAAAGATAAACCTTAATGTGATTAATGAAAATCAGTGATTGATGAAAGAGAGCAAATGGTCTGTAGCCTCATAATTTTTCTTTTAAGGGTTAGCACGTCCTGGGAGTACGAACTTAATGCACATATAGGAAAATCATCTGCATATGATTTGGACACGATTTATGCATTCCAATGTTCTTCCTAAAAAGGAAAGGCTTTGGGCTCGGAAACATGGTCTTGAAGTTGCAGATTCATATATTCTGGCAATTATCAATGGTGAAAAAGAAATCTCTGCCTAGGGCAGGGTTTTAAGT
The DNA here is from genome assembly GCF_031168955.1 of Gadus macrocephalus. NCBI lineage: Eukaryota > Metazoa > Chordata > Actinopteri > Gadiformes > Gadidae > Gadus > Gadus macrocephalus. Next base: position 14,752,341 of record NC_082388.1, on the reverse strand, counting down.
ACAGTGCAAAATACGGAAACTTCTTTTGCTTGCTTTTCTCTGTAAACAGGCTCAATAGAGGACTCAATAAAGAACTTAAAAATTAAATCAATGTGGCAAATGGAAAAGTTATTTATAAAATAAAGGAGTTCTCTATATTATATTATTATATTATTACATGAGAATACTAGAATATTTTCATGGGTCAGTACTAGACACGTTGATCTGCTTGAGGTTGTAAGACTTGATCTCAGAACCTTGCTCTACAATGAGTTAGAATAACACTTTTTTGTCTCACATTCTCCTATCCTCTTGTTTCAATTAATCTTCTTCTTCTTCTTATAAAGCCCCCCCCCCCACACACATATTTGTTCCCTTGTGAGGTCAGCAAGTATGTAGGCCATGAAGTCACTTACATCAGAATCCTTGTTCAGTAAACGAATGAAATGGTTTGGCTAATGCTTTGGTTTCTATCTTTACAAATGAGATGCATGAGAGCTGAGTCTGCAAATTACTATTATATTATATTTTATTTTCTTATGATCAATGATGGCTACAGCCCGGAGGAAAAATGTTTGAAATAGGCTTGAGGAGCATTTAAATGTGCAAAGCATAACATATTCCATAAACCTCCCCGAAAAACTGCCCTAATTAAATTAAACATAATTCATTGGAATTGTTTTTGAATGTCACACACACACACACACACACACACACACACACACACACACACACACACACACACACACACACACACACACACACACACACACACACACACACACACACACACACACACACACACACACACACACACACGATGACTCTTGTTCTTTCTCAGCTGCATCTTTCCTCTATGGCTCAGAATATTGTGTTCATATAGTGATGTATAAAATAAAGGATATACAGTATATGTACATGTTCGGGGGGTTGTGATTGGTCTGGTGATGTCAGGCTCCCCTGGACCCCCTTACAGAGGTACACGTTTGTCCCTCGGACTGCTTATGATATCTGCTTTGCCTAGCTTACTTACTTACTGCCTATTATGCCTCCTCGCATGTAGGGCAGCGAAAAAGGTCCTGAAGATAAGCGAGAAACTGGCAGGCCATGGCTGGGTAGTCATTTATCAACACATATAGTCGCTGCCTTACGTTGTTCAAAAACCCTGGCCAATCAGATATCAGACCAAGTAAGTGGTGCATTATGTTTCTTTTCTCTGGCCGAATTCAATCTGTAGTGATTATTTTTTTTCTGTTTATCTATTAAAATAGTTGTTTGTTTTTAGCTAAAACGGTTTTGATTGCTTCATGGATTGCTCCCCTTTCCTTAAGGGCTGCTATTGTTTTTAAACTTCTGCAGCCTGTGGCACTGCACCCAATGTTTGTTCATGCTCTGTCATGAAGCAACCTCCCTCTCCCTAGCCCTGAGTGGCCCGTCCACATTTTGGGTTCATAAAGATGGTTTCAACGGGCTCGAGAGCTCACAAAGCTAGCCTTTGTCTGTTATCACATGTGCATGTGAATGGAAGGCTTGTTTTATCAAGGTTGGCAGAAGATTTTTGTTGAGTAGGTCACTCCACAATACACAAAGTGACCTCCACGATGCACAAGGCAAAGATGAAAGCCTACATGATGTCTTTATAGCTGTATTTTCTCTGTGTCTTTTGCTATAAACCAGGGCCCATTGTGATCAAGGCTCTCAGTGTAGGACATCAGTGCAAAGTGGCAATGAATATAGGGAGCAACGCCATTTTGGTCCTAATCCAACTTCTAGAAGTGAAATCAAGTTATAAACAGTACATGTCCTATGCTTATAACTCAGAGCAGAGGAGTACAGAAGAGAAAACCAGATAGGAGCTGCAAAAATATGTATAGTTTTTAAGAGAAAGCTCAAACATTTTATGAATAATAATAAATTCTATATAAAGTATGCATGAATGACCACCAGACAGTGTATTAACTGCTCTAGCGTATTGCTGAACTCATAAAATAACTGAACTTGAGGTATTGCTGTATCAACATAATAACTATATCTCCCACTTTCTCCATACAATCCATCTGTTGGAGCCATTTAGAGGTCTTTTGTGTTGAATATATTTAAGTAAATATAATTTGAGTCTAAGGCTAAAAGTATGAGTTATGAATTATAAAGTATATGAAATATTATCAAATCTTCATTCATATGTATATTTATGCACTTTGTGATGACGTGGTGATTAGTCCGTTGTGTCACCTGGGGAAGTAGGTGTGTCACGCTCTACCTGGAGCCTATTGGAGGCCCTCATATAGGGCAGGCTAATCACTGTAGTTCGGGTTTGGAAGGCAGAGAGCCAACAGTTTTCTGACCGCATTAGTTCGCATTATCGCATTAGCTTATTATCGCATTATTGCATTAGATACACTATTATTTTACACTGAAAAGCCCTTTTTTGTCCAATACGAATGAACCCTGTTTTGGCCGCAAACAGCCATTGTTTGGAGTTTTTATGTTTATTTCCTGGAAAGTCAACCGGAGTTATTGCTTAATAAATCAATCAACAACAAGTTAAACAATCTCTGTGCGTGCTTCTCAAGAAATGTGTGTCGGACTACCTCTGCCTCAGGAACACATAGGGCGAACAAAGGGTTCGAGTCTGACAAACTTTTGGAGAGGACAAAGGAAGACGGGCGCGCGCGACAGACGCGCAGCTCGTTTGGATACGCGTGAGTAAACAAACCCACGGATGAGCCGTGCACAATAAAGTGCTTGTGAATATGGATGTGCGGATGAGATCCGCGTTTAAAGCCCCGTTCTATGAACTGTCTGTTTGAAATGAATTATGATGCGATCGCTAAATAAAGTGACAAAAAGGAAAGTGGCAACAGATGCTCTGTGCGCGCGCATCCCGCGGACGCGGTGGATAGGCGAACGGAGCAAAATAAATAAGGAAGCGATCTAATAAAAGGAAATCATTAAATCAAACTACAATAAAAAAAATGGACATGACTGAACTGAAAACGACCGCGGAAGCGGAGGATCGTTTAAAATCTCTGACTGCGACACGCAGAGGGAAACTTGGAGTGTGCACAAGGAGAATACATGAAACACAAGCCTTGTTGACTGAAGGTGGAAATATTGATGATGTTGACAAATCTATGCATATGTTCAAACAAGCTGTGGATGAGTTTAATAAGGTGCACAATTCTGTTCAAGAGCTGTTATCACAAGAGGAAAAAGAAACGGACACTCTGGACTGGTATGAGCCAAGAGTGATGAACTTCAACTACTTAACAAAGGAGGTTAAAACATGGAAAAAGGAACAGAGTGCACAGTTAAAGGTTGACCCACTGGACAGCATATCAAACATCTCAAGGAAAACAACTGCATCAACTATTTCTTCTGCTGCTCGGCTGGCTTCAGCTGAGAAAGCAGCTCTGGAGGCTAAATCTGCTGCATTAAAGGAAAAACATTCATTGCAGTTGCAGGAAACTATCATCAAATCAAAAATGGAAAAAGTGGAACTGGATGCAGAAATTGCAGCGGCAGATGCAAAAATGAAAGTTCTCTTAAACCCAAATGTAACAGAGTTTTATGGTGATGCTATGAATGAATATTTTGAGGAAACAAGCAAACAGGAAAATGTGGAACAAACATTTACAGACACATCTGCTTTGGAATTCATTCAATTGGGTGCCGTGCCTAAAACTCCACTACAGAGAGCGGTTGGTGACACTCATAAGAGCTCTCAAGTGGCAAAAGGGGCTGCAAACCCACACCTGGGAGACCCTGCAACCAGTCACATCACTCATGAAAACATCAGCACAATGGTAAAAAGTCAAAGGGATATCACTGAGCTCATGATAATGCAACAAAATCTGTCTCTATTGCCTAAAAGAGAAGTGCCAGTGTTTAAAGGTGATCCACTATCATACCAACCTTTCATGCATGCATTCAAGTACTTAATTTTTCATTTTCCTTCTTGGATTTCTTGTTTTGACCATGGTAATAGGATATGGGTAATTTTCACAAGCTTTGTTAGTCAAAAGTTTTCGGAATATCTGAAGCTTCCCAACGTCGTTAAACCGGTGGAAATAAAAAAAAATTGAAAGGCAATTCAATTGTATTATAGAATATAATGCAAGAAGATACCATTGCATCTTGCCTTGTTAAACCTGCGCAATGATCTCCATCTTGTGAAGCTCTTAACAATCGATAAATATACCTTTTTGCACTACAACCATTGTCTTGGGTCCCCCTGAACATCAGGCTCAAAGCTTATGAAAAGGGGTTGAAACTGCAGTCGCACCCTGACTCATTCCTAGAACACTTCAACCATTGCAGCGGCTGCAATGAGATGACAAAGGGATGATTTAACATGATAGAGATGCAGCTTCATACTTAGAACCGCTTGCCGGTAATGAGCTGTAATCACTGCCTCCGCAGCATCAGGGGAAAAACATAATGCTTCTGCTTCGCAGATGATACAACTCTCACCCTGCATTGCGCTTAAGGAAATATTGGCTCAATGTGCACTAAGGTACTCAAGAGCTTGAATTGAACTTTGTGCGGAATTCATGGGCAGCTACTCCCGTCTAATCTAATTTAGCCCCACTAGCCTTCTCATTGGCTAATGGGAAGGTTGTAGTTTGTATTTAGTTTAATACCGTAGAAGCCTTTTCTTCTCTTACTTACATACTTGAGGTCGCATATCTCTTTTACTTTGAATCTCAACCCAAATGTGTTAACTACAAGCTTGACTCTATGGGCCCTATTTTAACGGTCTGAAACGCAAGTGAGAAGCGCCAAGCGCAAGTAGCTTTGTGGGCGGCCCTAAGGCGATGTTGCTATTTTACTGGCGCATAAATGACTCTTGCGCCCGGCGCAAATCTAAAAAGGAAGTAGCCTTACCCGTAGGTGTGGTTTGGGCGTAACGTGCAATAAACCAATGAGAGTGCCATCTCCCATCCCCTTTAAGAGCCATGAGCGCATTTAAATCTGACGAGTTGATATTTTGACAGCGCGTTTGCAGTCTCCGATGAGACAGATGCATGACCACATGAATTTCAAACTTCAAATGACTCAGTTTATGCCCAAATAATATGGCCTAATTCACAGATGGAAAAGCGTTTTCTTCCACAACTTCAGAAATACTGAGTCCTCAAATAAATGTTGGCAAAGACAACTTAACACACATTTGATATGCGGTAACTGTGGTTCTATTTAATGAGATAAGCAATACATTAACCAACATCGTTTCTTACCAGTATTGTATGCATTATCGTTATCAACGTGTGTTTGACGTGTGTCCCCCCGCTAATATACATTGCCATGGACTGTATTATGCGTTACGTGTTTAGTTTGCATGTGTTTAAACAGACGCACACACGCGCACGCATTCATTAAATATTTTACACATACAAGCACGCGCCCGCATTCATTCATTGTTTTTAACACTCAAGGTAGAACAATGTTTTCTCACAATCAAATACCTAAAAGTTATGGGCTTGTACACGATGTCTGTGTCAAGAAAATATGTGTTTGCTGTACGGTGTTTGCAGATGCATTGATTTAAAAGTACAACTTATTACCGCTGTATCAGTTGTTCTTTCCCAAATAATTTACCAAGAATGTGTGGCTAGGTAGATGAGAGAAGCAAAGTTTATGCGCGAGGTGCACAAGCAACATTATGCATGCGCCCTTAAAATAGCATCTGAACAACGCGCCACTGACTTTAAAGCAGGTATTTCCTGGTTTGTGACGCAATTGTTTTCTGAAACTGCAAAATAGCACCAGGGAACCTTTACGCCAGAACACGCCTCCTCCTTTCGCCGAACCGCCCCCTGGGGCGCAAGATCATTCCCTAATTTACCGACGCGTGGCGCAGGAGGGAAAAGAACGCTCTGCGCTAGTTGCAAACTAGCAACGACACATTGCGCCGGATGCAAGATAGGGCCCATGGTGTGAATTTGAGACTTATATTTTCATTCTTTCCGAATTGCTTCCAACATGCCCGGGTGTTGCACTTTTATGTAATAGTTGTTAAGGAACACAAGAACGGTTGTTCCTTTCTTGTCTAATAGGGCTGTTAAAAAGAAAGCTTGAGGCAGAAGCCAACCAGCTACTGGGGACTACTGTTTCAGTTACATTAGCCCGTTGAAGAAAGCAGCACTTGTTAAACACTTTGGCGTTCTTTCATTCATCAGCCCACATTACATTCACTGCGTTGACGACACTTATATTCAATAAATATAATAGCATTTCTGGGGAGTGGTGAAGTGTAAAGATTAATCTGTTTTTCTATGTTCAATTAAGGAGGGAAGGGGGACTGCTCCCATACCGTGAAACAGTTATGAATTATATGAATGCATACATACTATCAATATATTCATTGACAGTATGTATGCATATTTATCTCGTGCTTCTATGGTCAATATTACTCGCATGTTATCTCATGTTAAGACATTCGCAGGGGGTGCAGTGGCGCACGTCGCTCTGGCGTTGGAGGTGATAGCGGTGTTGGTGCAGTCACGGCCTGGAGGTCTCTGCCTGTCCAGGCCCTGACAGGGCACCGGAGAGGCAGAGATCTCCAGGCCCTGACAGGGCACCGGAGAGGCAGAGACCTCCAGGCCCTGACAGGGCACCGGAGAGGCAGAGACCTCCAGGCCGTGACCAGGGCTCTGGAGAGGCAGAGACCTCCAGGCCCTGACCAGGGCCCTGGAGAGGCAGAGACCTCCAGGCCGTGACCTTCAGGCCGTGACCTCCAGGCCGTGACCTCCAGGCCGTGACCAGGGACCTGGAAAGGCAACGAGGGGGGGTGGGGGGAGTTGCCTTTTTTTTATTTAAAACTATTACACCACCTGCTTTACTTCAGTTTCAGCTTTTCTAAAATATTAAAATGATGGATTCCACTGCAGCATTGGTGGTGGCAAGCGGGTATTGATTAAAACATTACAATCTCAAAAGGGCTGATTTAGAGTCAGATTGCAGAGACCCCTGACTGTTTCCAGGTGCATTAATAACATATTGGAGCCAGTTTAATTCCGCACTGTTCCCCTGCCCTGTGGACTCAGTGTTGCGTGTATAGCATTTGATTGTTCAATGAATTGCATTACATTTTTTGTGGTACTTTTTGCAAATAAATCTGTTATTTTATGTCGATTGGTCGACAGTGCACGTGAGCATATACAACTGGAAAAATCGGGCATTTGAATGTGGAGAAACGAGAGACCAGTATGTTGTCACTGTTGCATGGCCTACACCAAATATGATCCTTTTAACTTTGAATGTTTTAAAGGCAAGGGAAAGAGTAAGGTGATGGGTCTAGTCAAATTAAAAACATTTGAAACTAGGGATTTTTATTTCTTGAAAGATATTAAAATAATGACACATTTCAATTCGCTTTCGACATTTGTGTGTTTAAAACATGAGAATAAGCTAGATGACGGAGATAATCTGTTGCAAGCGCCTGCAGGTTTGACCACCACCTCTAGATCAGTGGAAGCAAATAAGAGGAGAGACACACCCTAACCCTAACCCTAATGTTACATTAATAACTGAATTATACAAGAGGGACTTGTTTCCATTATGCATTAATTATTTACGCTTGAAAGGTCTTATATAATATATATATAATCAAATTGGACAAAAACCCAATATCTAATGAATATATAGATTTATAATATAGACATGGAATTAACCATGAAGGTAGGGGTACAGCTGTTCACCAGAAACATACATATTTAATCTTGTCTCCTATAAATGTCTGAACCCCACCCTGTTACCACCTACAGGTTAGCATTCATTCAAACAGTATAGGCAGTAGTGGATACTATTATCAGCCTGCTTCATCATCACTTAAGGCTGGGCTGCCCCTTGGAGAGCGAGGGTTGATCAAAAGACCAATGATACACACAATCACACACACACACACACACACGCTCACGCTCACGCACACGCACACGCACACGCACACACACAGTCCCTCATCTTATTGCTTCACTGTCCTAGTAGTGTTCCCTCTCCCGCCTTGCTGTTTCTCATTGGTCACTGGGCTGTGGGACCTCATGTACCCTCGTATGTAATTGGTAGCTTCGTGCCTTAATGTGATGTGAACGGATGGCTTTGTCTCCCGAAGAACAAAACAGAACACAGGACCCCATGAGAGCTCCACTCATACGCACGCGCACACACACACACACACACACACACACACACACACACACACACACACACACACACACACACACACACACACACACACACACACACACACACACACACACACACACACACACACACACACACAAAGCCATCTTAGATCTCAAATGTAATGAGAGAAAAAGAGTGAGGCAGTGAGTGGGAGGGAGGACTTTGGGATAGCTAAAAGCTAAAAGGTATTAACATTTACATCAAAAGTCATTCTTGGCTGTTAGTAAACCATGAGATGGAAGTAAAGACAAAGACAGGAACCAGAGACACAGTAAGACCTAGATGTCCCTCTGCCAAGCCTTTAGTGCTGTGCCGGTACTGTGGAGACACTGACCGGCCTTGGCATGACAGGGATCAGTCCAAAGGGATCAAGAGATATGAAAGGCATGCTTTTAACTTAATAACAACGAGTCTGCCATAATGTGTGGTTATGCAAGACATCATTTAGTCTGCTACCATGAAGACTAATTTGGAATTATCATGAAAGAGAGTTCTTTATTTAGAAAGTATGCATGTTTAGAATAATACGTAAAAAGTAGAGCTGTCAGTTAAACGCGTTATTAACGGCGTTAACGCAAACCAATTTTAACGGCGTTAAAAAAATTATCGCGCGATTAACGCAATTGTTTTATAAAAAAAAAAAAAAAGAAGATCCATGCAGCCTAATCTGGAGCTCCAGGAAGACCTCCAGACCGTTGGCAAACAACCGCACTATTCAGTCCGATTAGGGGACCCATTTCGGCCTCAGACGCTACGTTGTCCCGCTACTCTGTTTGTAATGCTCATACACCTTTCTTATACTCAGTGGGACCACTGTCCTTCAACATGGGGCCTCAAAACGGTATCACACGAAGCCCATAAAATTACAGTGAGCCACCTGCTAAATTTCTTGTTTACTAGACCCCTGGTAGATATTATGACCCCTGGGAGTCTAAACATAACCCATGGGAGTCTAGAACTTTTGTACTGTAGTGACCCTGGGACAGTTAAATAGCTTTGTGTGTTATGTGTTACATTATATTTCGTTGTCCGTTATGCCAGTTGTTCTATGTGCATGTATTGTAATGTTCTTCTTGTCAATCAGCGTGGGGGCGAATCATTAGGTCAGCTGGGGGAGGGCCTTGGAAGAACAGGAGGGTGGGGGCCTGCACGCGAGTGAGACCGTGTTGGGGGTTGCCGGGGTAACCGGGGTTTGTTTTGTGTCGGTTTTCTGCCGTTGGTTACAATGTTACGGGTTTCAGTGACCTGGTTTTGGTTAATTAAAACTACCTTCAACTACTAATGACTCGACATCATTATGTCACCGGCGAGGTCGTTACAGTACAGTAAAAAATAACGCTTAGTTTTGTACTCTAAAAAATAAGCTTAGGGGGTGGGGCATTGGAGGAAGGCGGGATGATTTGAATGTGCTGTAATTCTCAAATGCAACAAAGGTGAGAGTCCCTTTTAAATAAAATAAAATCAATGAATAACAATAATCAATCATGCAGACATACTGGGATATGTGGAAAGGGACCTTCCTAACCACATTGTAATCCCTACTTTACCCTTTTTCTGAAACTCCCTTACAATGACTTTGCTACTTATTCAGATGATAGGAAACTGGAATTCATTCAAAAGCAGGATTTCCCTCTGTTTCCTTAGCATTTCTGTCTTTTTTGCTGGCATCCTTAAAATCCCCAAGACCAACCAAACAAACACACACAACCACTATGAATAATACAACTCCCTAAAAACCCACAACATGCCCCGGGAAAGCATTAACATTTATATCGAACCACAAAGCTGTTGTTTGGCTACCATGAATGTATGTGGTTTCCAACTCAATTTTCAAACAAAACAATGGGAGGGGGGAAATGTTGGCGAAATTGACACACGCACTCCCTGCTCGAAGAAGCGCTACATCAACACATTGGTCTTTATTTCACGTCCCTACAGAGGCCATTGTTGGGGTGGTGAGGGTTCGGAGTCGAGTGTATGTCAAGCCTGCTTCAGAGGCTCAGTACTAAGCAGCCGCCACAATCGCACAGACACACTTGTAAAACACAGAACATGGGGAGTCTGTTTCAACTTAGCGAATCCTAAATCCAGCGTGCCACCGGGGAGCCCTCATAATACCAGACCAGCGGGGCCGCGACCCCGGAGCCCCCTCCGGCTCCCCTCCCTCTTTGCCTCCTCCACACTCTATCTTTTGTAACCCACTCATCACAAGTCCAAGGCTGTGTTCTGGACTGGCACGCCGAGGCCAGGCCCTGGGGCCCTGAGGCTTTTTTGGGTCCCCATGGTGCCCGATGTTACCATGGCAACGTGTGCAGGTTCAAACTAAATGACTCCACTTATCTAAATTAAATCTGCCCAATTGGGGTGCTGGCAGCACCGGTCAATCTTCTCCAGCAGGGCCCCCCCCCCCCCCCTCCCCCGTTGTGGCTTAAGCACAATACCTTGGGAGTGGCCCTGGGTGAGAAGCGATCGATAACAGGGTTCTTTTTTCTTTGTCTCATTTGTAAACTCCCCCTCTCCCCCAGAAGTCAGGCAGTGATTCTGACAAGGGGTGGGGGGCCGGCCCACCTGGGTGTTCCCTCCTGCGATGGTCACAGCTCCTCTCCCTCTCTTGGTGATAGCCCCTCTCTCGCCTTTTACTCCCTCTATCTTTATATTCCCAACCTCATGAGGCAATATATATATATCCTTCACATATGTGCACAAATGCCTACGCACGCACGCACGCACACACACACACACACACACACACACACACACACACACACACACACACACACACACACACACACACACACACACACACACACACACACACACACACACACACACACACACACACACACACACACACACACACA
>NC_082388.1:14589171-14741214 GCF_031168955.1 Gadus macrocephalus | reverse complement strand
AGGTGAGTGATAGAGTTGTGTTCAAGATCAATACAGAGAAAGAGAAACAATGACAATTAATGGCTGCGTCGATTTTACAACTAAAACCCAAAGGTTTGTCTTATACTATATTTGTTCTCCAAATAAAGAGCCATTCCAGAGCCAAATCTGTGTGTGTGTATGTGTGTGTCTGTGGGGCACACAGTGTGGGTCTTTGACAACAAGGGAATCAACAGTCCCTAAGTGTTCCTACCTCAGAACACTGTTCCTTATTATAGATTCAACAGTACATTTGCAATTTTGCAGCTTATAAGGACGTCAATTCATCTGACCGACCAATGATGCTCAGCCGCTCTTTCTCTCTCGCTCTCTCTGGTTAATGTCGCTGCACACCCTGTGAATAACCAAGCATTTTGTTTTGGTTTGAACAAATCGCTAACTCATTAGCACAAACAAGCACGCACATGGTATGCTGTCAGCATGTTCCTGACAGACAGACACTCTCTCTCTCTCTCTCTCTCTCTCTCTCTCTCTCTCTCTCTCTCTCTCTCTCTCTCTCTCTCTCTCTCTCTCTCTCTCTCTCTCTCTCTCTCTCTCTCTCTCTCTCTCTCTCTCTCTCTCTCTCTCTCTCTCTCTCTCTCTCTCTCTCTCTCTCTCTCTCTCTCTCTCTCTCTCTCTCTCTCTCTCTCTCTCTCTCTCTCTGATTTGGTTGTGCGAGAACATTGCTAGGTCAGTGAGCTTTTTGCCCATGTTTGCCAGTTATCTATTTATTTATTAATATTTATTTTCTATTAAGTGGCTGTTACCAGCTGATTCCAACCTTGTTTATTCAGAAAAGCTGATTTTGATCGGTTTGGCGCGTTTTCAGCAGTTTTGCTGCAAACAAAACATTTGCCTTGAGGTAAAAATGGATACGCTAGGTGAATACACAAGCCCAGACTTACTGCCAGGCATGCGTGACAGATCGTGTCCGTCTTACTTGTGTGGATGTCGCTGGTGCGAGAAAGAAAGCACAGTTACACAGGACCTGCTCTCTCTCTGGTCCTCTTTATTCTGGCATAAACATTATCCGAAACATGAATGGTGTCAACAGTGTGCAACTGCAATCACAAGCATTCAGATTTCAAGCTTAGAACTATATTTTTGGAATGATATAAAATACATCTTCACATATTCATATATTCTGAATCAACAAAAATATATACTACATAACAAACATGTGATTGTTTAAAGTACAATTAGTTTACAAAAGTTAGGTTCTCATGAAACATGTGAAACCCACATTTAACAAAGCCTACCTGGTATAAAGTGACCTGACACCAAAACGGGGTCAGCAGTGTGCAACAGCTCCAACGATGAATAACAAGCTTTGAGATCTGTGCAACACAAAGTATAAAAATGACGATCTAAAACCTAAACCAGAGAACATGACCTGGAGCAAGAGAGATTACTAGCTTTAGCTCAACTTGCGACTAAAAGTGCTATTCATGAATAAAGTTCATCAGCCAGTCAACGACCAACACAGCTGAGGCCCAAAGATCGCCGCGTCACTGGAGGACTACTATTGAAGACGCGCAGGAGAGGGCGGGCCTTCCGCAGCCATAACCATCCAGCTAACCCGAATGGAGCGGCTGAAAACGCAAAGACAAGAGCAATATAACCCACAGAACGCGCTTCTTGAAGAGAATTGGGGGAAAATGTAGATGTTCTGGGGCAGCTTGGTCAGAGGGGTAAGCAAAAGGTTTATTCCATTATTCACCCATGACTTACTCTTATTCTAACAAGGATTTTAACTTCACACTTGATCACACATTCGACGGGAACCATGATGATGAACCCCATCCTCACTCAGCCAATCAAATTCAAGAGTTTTGGTAACCTATCACAACCTTGTGGATGTTTTGGGAGAGGAGTTTCTAGGTTCGATAGTATACTTGGTCGAAAACAACAAAAACATATGAGGGGCGAGGCTAGATCTTATTTATGTCAGAAATAAGAGCCGTTTGTTAAAGAATAATGTAACCCCCATGGGCCTCTCTGACCACCACTATGCCTCTGTGTCTATTGCCACCACACTAAATAAGCCCATACTGGCATTTTAACAGCAGGCTACTGCAGGATCAGGGGACCTGGGGGGAGGGGCAGAAAGTAGGACATGAGTCCCTGACACAGGGGTGGGATGTAGGTAAAGCCCAGATCAAATTATTCTGTCAACAATACACAGCGAGTTTCACCCTGTGAGCTGTAAAGACAAAAGTTTAAGCTATAGAGCAAGAAATCCTATTGAGCTCTGCTCAGGCCAGTGGTAGGGGTACAGCAGGCTTATTTCAATCTGAATAAATTGCAGCTCATGTGTGACGTATGGAAGAAAGGGGATGGGGCACTCGTGAGAGCCCGCTACTTGCTTTATGGGGACATGGATGGCCCTGCAAAATTCTTCGTTGGAATAGAGAAGCAGACGTCAAAAACACATGCAGGGTCTTTAAATCCCTTGTGGAAGAGAGACTATGACAGTGTAGCAACCTGGTCTGTTTCATTGTTTTAGGATCTGTTCAAAGCATCATATTATGACAGAGCAGTGGCGGTTGAACTCCTGCAAAATTGACCATGATTGGGAGAGGAGGAGGCCCTGTGGCTGGAGCGCCCCCTCCCCTACTGTAAACTCACCCATACAATAAGGTTGCCTGGTTTAGATGGTCTATCGGGTAAGCTCTATAAGGCTGTCCCTTTTAGGGGCAGACCTGCATATCGTCCTCCAGGAGTCTATTAGAAAGGGAAGTCTTTCTAAGTCTTTCTTAATCGTCACAAGACATAACTGTCCTTGCTGCCCAAAAATGTAATTTTGATCTTATAAATTGGCACACTGTCTCCCTTCAATTTGCAGACACAATATCTTCTCTAAAGCATCCGCCAACCGGTTAAAGACTGTAATAGGCTCAATTGTTGAAAGTGATCAAACAAATCTTTCTATTTTTGATAACCTGTTTCTGGTTCCTGATATCATAAGCACAGCAGCCTATCCTAAGCTGAACCTGGAACTCCTCTCCTTAGACCACGAGAAGGCTTCTGATCGTCTCGATCATGGCCTTTTGTATTTCGAGGTTTTCGGGTTTAGTCCAGCTATCACAGGCCTCATCAAGTTGCTCTCTAAAGACGTTATTATTATCATGGAAATAAATGGCTCATTCACCCGATCATTCTCTGTCTCTAGAGGAAAACGGCAGGGGTGTGGCCACTCTGGGCTTCCTTACATTATCTCCTTTGAGCCGCTCCTCATCATGCTGAGGGCCCACACGGGCATCATCGCGGCACAAGGGATTCCAGAGGCCCCTACTGGGTCAATTACAGCCTATGCAGATGTGATGTGATGCGACGTGCGATGTGCAGGTGCTGTCACAGATTTTAGAAACCTATCAAAGAGCGGCTTCTGCTCGGATGAACTGACAGAAATGTTCTTCGTCTTCAATTGGAGACTGGAAGGTGGTGTCGACCGGAGACTCGACACCAACTGTTTTACCGTAATCTTGTGTCTGGATTGGGAAGGTTTGAAGTTTTTTGGGGGTATATTAAGGAACTGTGGGCCATATGAATATAAGGTGGTGTATATCACCACAGCTCTCACGTGGAATGAGGCTGGTTAACAAACACATGAGGCAAGGGTGGTTGATAACCTGGCAGCATCAATGTTGTGGCACAGTCTGTTTTGACTTCACCTCACTATCTCCCCTCCTCTAAAGTCTCCAAAAGGCTTTGGTCTATTTATTTTGGGATGGGTATCACTGGCCGCCCCTGGGAGCTGTATGCCTGAGGGGGTCAGGGACTGACCCCCCTGGCAGCTAAGGTTACATCCATGAGACTACAGACAAGCCAATGTCTCCTCGTTGCACCAAAAAATGAATGGAGACAACATCCCGCTTTCCTACAAATCTTTCTTTGAAGCATGAAATATTCTCACTGTGTCGAGACGTCTGGATGAACACTATGGGACAGAAGAGTCCCTGTTTTTTTAACATTCTTATGCCAACCCAGGAGTGAGTCGGTTGTGTGATCTTGACTTTTGTTGGAGCAGGCCTGACGATGTTCAGACACCCGCTGGACTGTGAGAACGGAGGCCCTGGGGGGAAGTGGACCGGACTGAGGTCTCTGCGTCTGGTGAGTGACTTGGTGGACAGGCTTGAGTCCCCGTCCAAACCAGACTCAGGGCTGCAGCTAGCAGCTTTGGAGCTGGAGCACCGGAACGGGCAGATTTCCCAGAGCCACTGATGTCTCCCAAGTGTGCATTTAACATGAGAGGAGAGGGACACCTGCTGTCTTTTAATGGTTTGACTGACTTACGTTTTGCTTCAGTTAACAAAGAAATTACATCTGTACTAAATCCCGGTTTTCTAGCAGCCGGCCAGCCGTCCAGACACCATGTGGCTGGAACATGGACAGGTTCCACTGGACGTATTTCCCACATGGAAGAGTGTCAAAAGAGAATTGGGAATTGCAGGTGTGTGTCATTCACTTGGCCATCCCCGTGTCTCAAGGTTCCATCCTGCTGTCATGACAACGTGGCTTTTTCTCTTTTTACTGAATGTTTCTGCTTGTTACTATTGTTTTCTCCTCTACAGAGTTGTTTGGGAAACGTTGGTTTCTGTTTGATCAGAATCACTGTTTTTTTCAGTGAGGTACAGTAAGGTGAGAAAGGAAAAATGCACACTGGCAGACTATCTCCTTGGTCTGGACAAGACTGTGAGCAATATAAGCATTTCAAAAATCACTAGTTCTCTCTTTCTCTCTCTCTCACCTACAAGACAGGGGAAGAAGGAGATAAATAAATGCAGATAAATAAACATATTTACCTTTTACATTACCATGAAGAAAATGAAATACAATGATAAATCACAATGGCAAAGGGAGACGGTGAGTAAGAAAGTGAGTAAGTGGATTTATTCAAACAAACAGACATATGGTATTCCCCCATTATAATATACTTGCTGGGAATTGACCTGTCGCTAAGCTCCGCCCTTAGAACGCAGATGAGCCAATGACATTCCAGCCTCAACTATACTCGGACAACTCTGTTGAAAACAACAGGGAGGAGGCGTAATATAACAATTGAATGTAGGATTTATGTTGTTTGTGTAAAAATAAATAAACATGGTCAAACGATGTGCTTGAAGTTCATGTAACACGGACAGTCGGTATCCCGAGAGCTGCAGAATGGGGTATATTTCATCCCTTTTCCAAAGCCACAACGGGACAAGAAAAAGAGTGTACTGTGGATCAGACTGTGTTGCAGGCCAGAATACCAACTGAATTAAAGCTAGTCACCTTCTGTATGTATTTTAAAGTTTTGAATAAACCCCTCCATAGCGTAATGTAGTCCCTTTTGATTGCTCCTGGAAGAAATTAAATAATTTTTCTCCCAAAACTTCTCCAAAACCTTCTTTGATATACTGCCAGCTGACATTTTGCCATACGTTTTTGGTATCTAGTCTGGTTTGTTTGTCCGAGTTCTTCATGGTCACGACGGGGGGCGTGACTTAGCGACAGGTCAATTGTACCTCCATTATAACTTGGCTACCTGCTTTTAGGTGTGTCTTTAACGTATGACGTCTTAAGTCAATGACGCAACAACACACACTTTTAATGCCTATTTCGTTTTATATTATAGCCTACCATAATGTTGGATTGATTCTGAGACCTTTCATATATTGGCATTTTACATTCAATAGAGAATGTAACACACATATTTCCCAGCGTGGCACCCAAAAAGGGCTGTCTTTAGTGCGCTTGGAGGTGGGCTCACTTTGGCCTGACCTTGCAGATGGTCCATCTTGGATATAGCGCGGTGCGTTGAAATTGGGAGTGGAAACGCAAATCAAAGGTGATGTTGGAAAAACGACAATAGACACACACAAAAACAAACACACACACACACAGGGCCTCCCTTCATCCTCAGGAAGGCCCAGAAGTCTAGTCGAGGGTATTTTGGTTCGGACAATGTCATTCTTCAAGAGAAGCTCTTTAAAAAATAAGCATAAATAATTCAAGGACAAACGGTTTGATGATGCTGGCAAAAAACGAAGAAACAATTGTGAAAGACATACTTCCAGAATACTTGTATGAATTTATATTATGAAACCGCAGAACAGTACAGATATACATTAAGGAAAATAAAACCTGCATACTATCCAGCTGAATGCTAATGGAGAATCAATAGAAGGAAAACACCCTAAATCAGCCCAACATGATGACCTACACATTCAAAATCGAGATGCATGGAGAAACCAACTCTCCAGTGCTTTTGGCCTCATTGAAAATAGAGAAGTATGAAGGTAACCGCCTGTTCTCCAAGATAAGTGACAGAATAGGTTGCTTGTCAGTGTCTGTCTGCGTGTGTGTGTGTGTGTGGTGTGTCTGTGTGTGTGTTGGTAGAGATGTCTCAAATTATGAGATAAAAACCAATGAGCAATGAGGTTTTGGTTTAGCAGAATTAGAGGAATTTATAGTTCATGCACTAAACTTGTTATGAAAAACTCAATGACTCACTGGTTCAACTGTTGGCTAAATTTAACCGTTGCTACCATTTAGTTAAATACACTGAGAAGATGTAATTTAATTTCCTCTGACTTGTCTCATGGCTCGTCTTCCATGCGTTTCATATTCCACATATGAGGCACAAGCCTTGCAGTGGCTGTATTTTCCATGCCTCTGAATCTATATGGCTTTGTCATTGCAGCTATATGTATACAGTGGAAATACAGTGGCCTATATAGCTGTGGGCCAAGTAGCGAAGAGCTCCACCTAAGAAGAAACAAAGGAAAGGGGAAGACTTTGTCAAACTTCAAATGCTTTACTGCTAATGAGCAAAGTGTGGCAATCGTTTGAACATCCGAGGTGGGGGAGGAGTTCAAATGAGTAGGCTTGAGACCCTAAACCTCTAGGAATATAAATTACTTCTTGTTGTTGAGGTTAAGGAACATATCAATATATTTGCACCTTTATTTGTTTGTGTTTAATTGTGTCCGTTGCTTAATTTTTGGGTT
The DNA here is from genome assembly GCF_031168955.1 of Gadus macrocephalus. Lineage (NCBI taxonomy): Eukaryota > Metazoa > Chordata > Actinopteri > Gadiformes > Gadidae > Gadus > Gadus macrocephalus. The sequence continues at coordinate 14,734,201 of NC_082388.1, read as the reverse complement.
TGAAATCATTCTCATCTCTTTTCTTTATATCTTTCTTCAAATTCGGCAACACCAACTTTTTACTCTGCCCCGTTTGTGATAAAGAATAAATGAATCCTCCACTCAAACTAATACCGGACGGAGGGAGCTGTTCAGTAAAAGTGTAGTCATTATCAAAAGCTAATTATAATTGGGCTTTGTTTTTGCGAAAGTGGTTATGTTTTCCTTATGACATCATTAAAGGAATCGTACAAAAGAGAGGTTCAAGTGGCAGGGACTGGGTTTGGTGGATGGTTGTGATGAATAAACCTCATTTAATATCTAAAAACACAAATAAACTGTGTAAGTCATAATGAATTGTATTTATCTACTGCTTAACTCGCTCTTGATCATTGATGATATTGGATTTCAATGATGATAGTGGGAGGTGATTATTGCCTAATGCTACAGGTGCCAAAGCTGCGATTTACATAAAGTAAGTTGAACCTCCCTCAATGACATTTAAAAATAAAGTGTTCATTCCATGTGTTCAAAAGGGTAAGAAACCCCTGTTAGAGTTACTATCACTTCTGCCCAGATATTCAACAAATTGCAATTACAATTGGTTCGATAGCAGCAGGTGGTTGCGGCAAATAACACGTCAAACTAGCTTGACCAAGGGTGCCCAACCGACAGAAAACTACCAATCTGAAAAAGCGTTTTTGGCCGGATATACTGAACTTCATTCATTTATAAAAAGATAATAACACAGAAATGTTCAACCACACCATTTGAGGTGTGACCCAGAGCGCACAATTATCATGTTTTTTGTATTGTGTTGTTTCTTGAAAAAGAGTTGTTATCTTTGCTTTTCCTGTGTCTTTGCTACCGTGTTAAATAACAGGTGTGCAATTGTACACAAGGGAAAACAAGCACCACATACCTTTCACCTGCATAGTTTGTGTGGGATGACTCTATGGGCCCTATTTTAACGGTCTGAAACGCAAGTGAGAAGCGCCAAGCGCAAGTAGCTTTGTGGGCGGTTCTACGGCGATGTAGCCTAATTACCCGTAGGTGTGGTTTGGGCGTTACGTGCAACAAACCAACGAGAGTGCCAGCTCCTATCCCCTTCAAGAGCCATGAGCGTATTTGAATCTGACGAGTTGATATTTTGACAGCGCGTCTGCAGTCTCCGATGACAGATGCACATGAATTTCAAACTGCAAATGGCTCAGTTTATGGCCAAATAATATGGCCTAATTCACACATGGAATAAGGTTTTCTTCCACAACTTCAGAAATACTGAGTCCTAAAATAAATTTCGGCAAAGAAAACGTATATGATGATGAACATTTGATATGCGGTAACTGTGGTTATTTAATGATGTACGCAATAGATTATAAACAAAGTTTCTTATCAGTATTGTATGCATTATCTTTATCGACTTGTGTTCCTAATATGCATGCGTCCCCCCGTTAATATAGGCTACATTGCCATGGACTGTATAATGCGTTACGTGTTTAGTTTGCGTGTGTTTAAACAGATGGACACACACACGCACGCCCGCATTCATTCATTCTTTTTAACACTCACTCGCGGTAAAACAATGTTTTCTCACGATCAAATACTCATCCATCCTAAAAGTTATGGGCATGTACACGATGTCTGTGTCAAGAAAATATGTGTTTTCTGTACGGTGTTTGCAGATGCATTGATTTAAAAGTACAACTTATTACCGCTGTATCAGCTGTTCTTTCCCAAATAATTTACCAAGAATGTGTGGCTAGGTAGATGAGAGAAGCAAAGTGTATGCGCGAGGTGCACAAACAACATTATGCATGCGCCCTTAAAATAGCATCTGAACAACGCGCCACTGACTTTAAACCAGGTATTTCCTGGTTTGTGGCGCAAGTGGTCCCTGAAACGTCAAAATAGCACCAGGGAACGTTTGCGCCAGAACACGCCTCCTCCTTTCGCCGAGCCGCCCCTTGGGGCGCAAGATCATTGCCTAATTGACAGACGCGTGGCGCAGGAGGGAAAAGAATGCTCTGCGCCAGTTGCAAATAGCAACGACACATGCGCCAGTGATTAATGCCGCTTTTCCACCGCACATGTAGCTCGACTCGACACGACACGACTCGACACGACTCGACACGGTAGCAGCGCGGGTCCTTTTCCACCGCAAATAGTACCTCCGGGACGTGGGCGGGGTCGGCTGCGCGAAAGGGCCGTGACGTATTTTTGTACGCGACGCAAACAACACCTACGTTACCCACACATGAGCTGTGTTCGAAATCGTTCCCTATCATGGATGTAGTGCACTAAATAGGGTGCACGCCATTTTGTAGGGTGTTCGAATTCTCAGTGGTCCACTATATAGGGCACTATATAGTGGACTTAAAATAGGGTACATACGATGTTCCCTACACGTTACTCCCGTATACCACAATGCAATGCGGTCGTGTTTTTCCGGAGGAGAAGAAGAAGCTGAATAACCGCGAAAACGAATACATTTAATGATGGAGTCTCCGGCTTTCGTTTAGAAATGTCAACAATTTATTTGGGATTTAACATAGAATATTTAACATTCAAAATTAATAAAAAAAATACTTGAACAAGGAAATGTAACATTCAACATCAATACAACCTCCAGCTTTCCTCGTGAGTGCCTGGTATGTTTACATGATGTGGGCGCATCTGTCTGCGTCACACAAATACCCGGCGCATTTACTGACGCAAATGACGTTTAGAAATGTTCAGCGTAGTGTCCGAATTCTCGTTCCCTATTCCCTATATAGTGCACTAAATCATGTACACTATATAGGGAATAGGGAACGAGTGTATAGGGAACGATTTCGAACACGGACATGGACAGAACCCACATAACAACAATGGAGGACATCGATGCGATGGTATTCGTGTTCGTATTATTAGCTGGCATGTTGAAGAAGTGGAATATGTTGGCTGCGGCGCTGCTATGGCCGACGTCACCTTTTAGCATCGGCTCAGCTCGCTTGGAACCTTGAGCGAGGCGGTACTAGAAAAAGCAGCCACTTCAGGTACCAGATACCATGTTTTCGCGGTGGAAACGCAAAAAATGCGAGCTGAGTCGAGTCGTGTCGAGCTGGTACCATGCAGTGGAAAAGCGGCATAAGTCAATTGCGCCGGATGCAAGATAGGGCCCTATGTGTCTCTAGGACTCTCTAGGTTGTAGGACTATATTAATCTGTATACTTAACAGCCCAAAGGAGTCTCCTAATGGATAGGCTTATTTTGAAACACACAGAATATGTTGATGTGTAATGTTCTGATAACAGGGGAGAGAGGATGGGAACTCTCATTGCCTTTGGATAGTCAAAGCCTTTGCCAATTGAGAGCTTAATTGTTGTCTTTCAGGTATTTTGGTTGCCGCAGTAGTCTGTGTTGCCAGCAAGAGCAGCAACAGGGATGTTCGAGATGCACCAGTGACATGTATCAGTAAAGGCCCAGAAGAAGCCATCACATATGGATGAGAAATGTGCCACAGAGATGCATCATTAATCAAATCTTTCAGTAAGGATGGATCTTAACTTCTGATAAAACAACATTATTCTTCCTTATCCTTGTTTCTTTTAGTTGAGAATTTGAAAGTAAGAGCCTGAGGTTTTCAAAAGTATCAAGTTTTTGGATAAAACAAGAACAATGCAGAGAATAATGTCCACACTGTAGGAAGCAGAAAATCAACAATTGATCTGAGTAAAAAACAATGCAAATATAGCACAAATTTGTTGTATTTCTTGACACAGCTCTTTATTAAACTCAACCGACCTATTATGCGACCAGATAATGCATTCACCTCGTGAAGTTGCTTTGTGCAAAAGCTTGTGCTAAAAAATAAATATGATGTATCTCCCTTTATTATAGTTTCAGATTGAATGTGCTTTCTGTGTGAATAAGTCCCCCTACATCCATCTAAACCCATGTGCTTGTGCAGGAGTGCATAGCTGACATGCCTGTCCCTATCCTCAATTAAGATATCAAAACACTGTACATTTGGTTTGGAAGGTGTCCCTATGTATCTGTGTATCAGATAGTGATATACCTTTACAGCACTACCCATGACCATGCATAATTGTGATGTATCTAGAGTAGCCTTCAACGGCACAACATAAAAAAAAAGAAAATGAACAAGAACATTAAAAGGGTGCCATTGCCTATGCTTCATGCAACTGTTGGATAATTTCTCCCCAAAAAAGAAGCACAATGCCAGGGGAGGGTCAGAGGTCGAGGTGAATCCCAATAAAATATATTCTTCCTGAAACTGATGACATTTTGGTGTTTCTGGAATGCACACTTTTTCACAAATTCTCCTTTCTCCCTATTTTTACAATTACAATTCAACCAATCGATATTTATTAAATACCCAAAAGACATAGCTTTGATATGCATACATAAATGTTTGCGTTTGGGGCTAACCTCTCCTAACTATCCATCTTTTGTGGAAGAGGGAACTGGATACAAAAATACATATAACACAGTAGGCCACATGCATAAAAGCAGTGTCACAGCACTCTGGTACAGAATGCCGTCAAAGACAATCCCCTTTCTCAGTACGTCAGTTAGTGGGAAACAGACTGAGGGGGAGCTAATTATCGGCGACAGTGCATAGATGAAGGGGATTAATGAGCTGAAATGAGCTGGCGTTAATGACTCATCACAGACAACTCATCTTGACACCTGGGGAAAACGATCATGTCAAGGGGGGTGGCTGTGCTACATTCCAGTAGCTTGTGTTACACCACCCCGCCCTCCTAAAGGAAATACCTGCAGTCTCTCTGTAATGGGTGATAACACAAAGGCATGAGACCCTTTCACACAAATGATCACCGAGACGATATGCATCATAAGCCCTCTATCATTGAGCTCAACCACTTATCACCTTTGTCCAACGGGCGCACAATTAATTGTACATGTGTATAACGACTACGGATTGCCGGCTGCCTCAATGCATGGTCAAACAGTTAATGTGCTTTGGCCTCTCTCTTATAAGAACTTGTGAAGGATTCACAACCCCTATAAGAACTAGGTTTAAATAATGCCTGTGTGACTAGGAGAAGGTGCTGAGCATTATTATAGTCATTAGACTAGTCATATAGACTATTATCATAGTCATTAATATCATCCTGTCAGTTATGGTCAGTCCTACTACCGAAATACATTGCGAAACATGACATAATATCTCTCTCTCGGAAGTCCCGCCCTCTCTCTCCACTACCCGCACATATAAAACCATCCTTCCTGGCCATCTCTCTCATGAGCAGAACACCTGGAATGAGGTTCACACCTGCTCGAGCCTGGGCGTTGACACGATAAGCCTTTTCTGCCTCCCCTGCAAATCAAGACGATACTGTTTCCTGTTGAGCATGTTTTACGACAACTCCAGACAGGCGGTTGCTGATTGATAATGTCATCCTAATTGTCCTCACACAAGAGGTACCTGACATCGATTTGCATCTCTAACGCATCACGATGTAATTAAAAAAGCAAGAATGTTTAAAGTAAAGATTATGCATGGAGATGAAGTGAAGTGAACCATCTGCCTGTCACAATAAATAAGGTTTAACACTTTAACACTCCCTCTTGTTAATTATTTTTTTCATTTTTTCCGGAGGTGAAAAGCCAGTGTATCTCTGTGTTTTTGCACTTACAAACATCTGTCCAAAAAATCTGGAACAGTCCCATTGTTTTTCCCTTTTACCTGTTTTGAAAATTGAAATTGTTGCAAGTAATATCAAGATTTGTGAAAAAGTTGCAGGTGTCAGTGCAGAACACTTTGAACTGAAACATCTGATTTGTTTTGCATTTCCTCACACTGCCGCTACGAAGCTAACAACCACACAGACACACAGCCCAAATCCAGACCGTGGATGAAACAAGCTATTTATTTTTTGAGTGATCGGTTTTGCTTGAGAGGATTTAACAAACTCCGGTTGCGCTCTATCCTATAGACATGGCGGTTCCGGTTGGTGTAGAAAGCTGTTAAAGGCCACTTGGATTCCAGAATACATCCTAACGTCTCGGAGTCAGAGGACACATCGAGGCATCAACGAACCAATGAGGCTGGAGGCTTTCAGTTTTAACTTAAAAAACCCGGAGTGGAATGCCAAAAAGACTGTTTGAACTAAACCATTTTTCATCCGCTTGTGAGAATTTCAAACTTTACCGATGATTCAAGAGTTTATCAGCATTATATCCTTCAAGTGGAAAATCCAATGCCCCTTTTGTCCAATCTACTGTCTCCTATGTCCAGTGTCTTGTACACTATGTCCTATGTGGCCATTTCCCCTTGTCCAATACACTGTGTTGAAGGACAAGACCAGTGTAATTCTATGTTTTCTCATTGAAAAAGACTAGACTAAAATATGACAAGAAATTGATTAGTGTTTCATCATTCCTTTTTAGCTTCAAGTTTTCAAATGTTCAAACTGATTCATGCCATTATGAGCCACCTATGACAGATTATTACATATTATATTATGTCATAACGTTCCAATTACACTCCACTAGCCTCATTATTTCTTAATTTTAGGCAATTTTCCTGACAACACATGTAATTGGTGAGGAGGCTGTGCTGTGATTGGTTGTCAGTCTGAAGACTGTGAACTTCCCCTTCTCATTTGCTATTTTAGTGACACTAATATATTTAGTTGATTTATAGGTTAGCCTTTGGAGGGAGAGGTGGGTTGCGGGCAGGTCAAGGTTTTTAATCTCTGCTCACTTTCTAACTCATCCATTCCTGGGAATTATGCTCCGTGCTACGTGTAGGCAGGAACTGAGATGCTTTCAAATAAATCCACGTGACACTATTTTGTAACCAGGAATAAGCAATATTTTATCCCAATGTTAATAATGCAATTTAAATAAGACGTACAAAACAACATAAATACATTAGGGACTGAGAGATGCAATGTGTATCGCTCAACAACCACAAGCACACAGCCTAATAAAGACGGAGTGGGAGGACATTCCTGGTTGGCTGATGCATGTCACATCTGATATGGAAAGGCCATATAAGGGCCGTGACTAAAGGTAGGAGGACAGACGTATTAGGATCTCTCAGGATTTGATTTGCTAACTGGCATACCTAATGGAAATGCCCCTGCTGGTATGACACTTTTTGTGGTTTGGAATGTTATGCTACGCATTCCTGCATTGGTTACACACTTGGTTACACAACTTTGTGTCATTGTGAGTGTTTTGTATTTTTATAAACAATAAAATCTGAATACTGCATCAACCAGTCTTGGATAGGAGCCAGAAAAAAAGATTGTACTATCTTTGACACTGCTTCTTATTCTTGTTTGGATCTCAGCCAATAGATTCTGGGAGCATGCAAGACTGTGTCATCAGTCTAGAAAATCAAAACATATCCTGATTTATCATTATATCACCCCAGATTACCTTGTTAAAACACGATTCACCGATTTCCATCTGCAGTTGTCCTCGACTGTCTCTCCTGTCAGGATGAAGAGGTGCTTTGCTATGATTGTGATGGATAAAAAATGATGAAAAGGTTGTAGAAAACTCAATAGATGTCTCAGAAAAATGACAAAATAAAGCTATGTTTAGACAAACAAGGGGTGGAAGAGGTGTTGTATCATCCTGAAATAACGGTAGAAGGGAGAAAACATTTTCGCCAGATAAACATCTTGATGACGGGCTCGTGAATTCTCACAGCTGCCATTCAGTGGCTCGTGGTGTCGTTCTGCGTGTTGCTTGACATGATTATTGTGCAGCTCGAAGAACTAACGCCTCCCTGATTCAACAGCAAGTAGGTTGTTTACTTGGCCTGAAACCCTAAGCCCTACCCACAAGAGTAACCCAGCATTAAATGTGAGAAGACATGATAAAAAAACACAAAAAAAAGTTCACTTTGCAGCTTCTTACAGCCCACTAGAAATAGTATGTCATGTTGTTTGTTTCTTAAAAAACAAAAAAAAAACAATTTTCAAAACAAAGTACATGAATGAATTAATAAGATGGTGCAAGCCAGCAAATAACTTCTTGCTTGAATTTCAACTAATTTTAGTATCCTATTCGACCATAAAACCATGAGAAATTCACATTCATATTGAATGTTTTAAAAATGTCGCTGTGTTACAATGTGATTAGCAATATCCCCGGTTTGTTTCACTAAAAGCAAGAGAATGGGGGGAGGGGGCATCATTTCCGGTAAGGCATAATTTGGTGGTAGATCAAACAAAAAACTTGCATTTAGAGAATTCCCAAGACATATGGTAGGTGGCAGGATCTCCAACGACTGGAGATCTAAACAAGATTACAATAACTTTTGTAAAAAACGCAGCGCTTCTATCGCCCAAACTAAGAACCCTCATATAATCGTAACACATTGATTATCATAAGAAACGATACGAGAGAAATTGGGAAATATGAGGCATACTGAAGTGAGTGATGATTCAGCTTGTAGTAAGGTCGGTGGAAGACGATCAGATGAGATTAATTTAATATAGTTTAGATCAGTGGACATAGCACAGGTGCACAGAGGTATAACTGTCGGATCTAGGTGCTTTGTTGCACTTGAAGTATTTAATGGCCCTTAGAAGCTCTGCTTTGGAGATCTCATCTCCCATTAAATACATTTGGCTAGAATGGAGGGGAAACATGGAATCGTTTTATAAGTTGCTCTAGTACTGCTTGAAGGAGTTGTGGACATCCATGTGATCTGTCCCTATTTCAACTGTTGCACTGCTAATTTTGGGAGTATGACGAGTGGATTAAGTGGGTCAGCCTAGCTGGCTCAGGAGGGAGAGCAGTTGTCTTGTCACCGAAAGGTTGCTAGTTTGATCCCCAGCTCCACCTAGCTGAGTGTTGATGTGTCCCAGAGCAAGACACTTAACCCCAACTGCTCATGACGAGCTGGCTTTCGCCTTGCATGGTTGACTCTGCCGTCAATGTGTGTATTAACCGATGTAAGTCGCTTTCGATAAAAGCATCTGCTAAATGCCGGAATTGTAATTAAGCTTGAGGATCTTAATTAAAGCAGTAGTATGTAAGGCAAGTTGTTGCTTTGTCTGGGGAAAGTATGTTATATTCTGTCTGCAGTCGTGAATCCCATGCTTTCTTTGTTCTTGGGGAGTATTCGATTATTTGCCCAAGAATATATGTTTCAAAGTTCTGAAAATTGTTAAACGGTAGATTGAATGGGAGGCATTTGAATCAAGAAAAACAGTTGGGGAAGATTACAAATGTTTCATCTGCTAGGAGGATGTGGTTTGAGCAGGACTACATTCATTGAAACGGCACCATGATACATTTTTGTAGTACTGTGATACGAGCAAGAGGTAACCGCGGGAGTGTGCGTGAATGATGGCTGGTTGAAGCAGCCTCATCTAACCCGAGTCAGACTGCTTGGATTCTGAGGCTGGGTGAGGCTGCACATTGAGTCATCAATTTGCAACAGCTTGAACAAGACATCGCCACACACACTCAGGGAGAGTTCTCCGAGATTGAACATTCAATATGGGAGAAAAAATTGGCTGAGGTTCAAAGGAAGTATAAGCATTACCTTGCCTTCCCTTGCATGACTGAAATCAGTGTGAAAAAAGGTACCGTCAACAAAAGGACCTTGTTCTCAGGGACATCCTAGTGACTCACTGCACCACCGACAGCCCTCTGAGATGGACCTTGTTTACTTAGCAGACTTCAAGTTGAGCCCTAAAGCTATAAAGCCCTCTATACTTGGCTCACCTCATCCTGACAGGAAAAGATGAAGAGGGCCTTATCAGGGAGTCCCCTTCATTCGTTCTACATGTTAAGGCCAACTAATTAATATCACAGTCAAAGTTAAACATTACCTACCGTATGAATGCATTTACCATAGGCTTAAAGGAGGCCATTATCTTGCCCTGATAAAGGAAATAAGGCTGGAAAAGAAGGCCTATATACTGAGGGACATGTATCACTAATTTTCCCTCATCTGCCGCCTCTGCAATTAACCCGGGTATTGTTCTGACTCAAAGTTGGCTGCTAAAAACGTGTAAACCACTTTATGTCTGGAACACGTCATCCTGAGAGGAGGAGACAGGGAGGGCTTTATGACGTCCAAAATGAAGAAAGGAGCCTCCTGCATTCTCTCTCTTCCTTTACTTACATTAAGATGATACTACAGTTAGAGTCAAACACTGCCCGCCTTATGAATGTATTCCATTGTCACATACGGTGATATTGTTGTCAATTGTTTGAGTAGAAGGGATTGTCATTGGGCTCATGCATGTCACATCTTTATGTTAACCCAAATGTAGTATAGGGTTTGGTTTTCTTTGATTATACATGGCTGCTTTACTAGCGATAGTGTTTGTCACACATGTAGACTACCTCATGCCAGTGAGGTGGTTTATTATGTCTGTTTTATATAAGTTAAATTAATAAGGTGACAAGTGGATTTTAATCTACATTTGATATAACGGTAATGTTTAAGATCCTGATTCCAGAACGGGAGTTCTTGCAAACCAACTCATGGTTTTGTTGTTACTTGTTGCAAGTGATATAAAGTTTTTTTCTTTTCAACCTTCGGCCTTCTCTACCTCTCTTATTGTGTTAAAGTGTTTATCCGCGACAGGAACACGCGGCCTATCTATCATTTTCAACAAACCTTTAGAATAAACTTCTTCTTTCAATACCACCAGCCTGTGTCCTTTATCTGAAAGAGCCCAATAATAGAAGTCTCCTATGTGGAGTGGCATCTACATTGGTGGCGTGTAGCATGGACTTTGTTAAACTTACAACTCCTAGTAACGTGTAATTTAAAAGGAAATAGATGACACGAGTGTTGGGCATTGGAAAATACTTTAGGCATTCAATTGAAATCTCCAAATATCCAAAACACCATTCTGAGTGATGAAATCCTTGACAACTTTACTATAAGCATTACTGGCAGCTGCTTCCCATGTCCCGTAGCCCCAGTGCTATTGCAACAGCTCTAAAAAGGAGGTAATATGACCGACAAGCTGACCTGGTCCCTCAACACCACCTCCCTGGCGAAGAAGGCACAGCAACGCCTGCACTTCCTGCGCCGGATGAGGAAAGTCTCCCTCCCCCCTCCCATCCTGATCACCTTCTACAGACGCCCTATCGAGAGTCTGCTGACCAACTGCATCTCTGTCTGGTTTGCAAGGCCTCGGACTGGAAGTCTCTCCAGAGAGTGGTGAGAACAGCGGAGAGAATCATGGGGTCCCCGCTCCCCATCGGGGACATTGGGCAGAAGCGCTGCCTGACCAGAGCCCATCGCCTCTGACTCCACCCAGCCTCACCACGGACTGTCTTCCATGCTGAACTCTGGCAGGAGGTTCCGCAGCATCCACAGTAGGACATCTAGGTTCAGTGACAGTTTCTTCCCCCAGGCCATTCGACTGTGGAACACCCACAGCCAATAAATACCCCCCCCCCCCCCCCCCCCCCCACCTTTTTGACTTCATGCCATCTTTTCATATTCTGTGTCCACTCCACCGTGAGCCAAGGAAACAAAATTTCGTTTGATATGTGCACTGGTGCACTTATTGAATGACAATAAAACAAGTCTAAGTCTAATATCTCATCCATCAATTGTGTATTGGCAAATATTATGTATTCCTAAAAACCTGATTGTCTTATAGTTACAATTAGAAGCCGAGAACGAGAACAATCTGCAAGCCTGTGTTTTATAAACTCTGTTCTATGCGTCTGTCTCCTCCTGTTCAAACAGATATTCAGCAGACCTGGCCTGGTTGGGGCTAATCACAAAAGTGTATGTAATATAGGGCGGTTTAATACGATGACAGAGGAGCGACCTATGGGGGGGCAACCTCTGGACGCATTCGGATGGTTGTAGGTCCATCCAATTGCGTCCAAAGGCATTTTGGTCTGCGGGCCATGATTACGCCTCTTGGAAATCTACGATGAACTGAGAGGGTCCAGACTAATACACATTGGGAATTGGTCTGGAAAAGTTCTGCTACACAAATAACCCATACACAGCTGAACTAGACTGAGATTCGAGATTCTCATTATAAAGCATTCAGCTCCAGCCAACCCCCATTCATTCTCACACATATATCTAAGTGAGTGGGACTAACTGCACTATCAAACAAGTATAAAGAAACCCTTTATACCTTATAACCCCGTACCTTTTTAAAATGGTACACATAAATACATACATACATACATACATACATGCATACATGCATACATACATACATACATACAATACATTCATACATATATTGTTCCTCATTGATAGAGCCTTTGCTGTATACATTCTTAGCATTCATAAACAAAGCAAAGAGTATGTACTCAATCTAAACTATTTTAAAAACAAATAATTATATTTGCATTCTAGATTAACGGAACAGTTGGCAAGGAGCAGAAAATCCCTGTTGTTAACATGAACACATGAAAAAAGGCAGTTTTTCTTCTGATTTGACAGCTTGTCTACCTCCCTGAAGGGAGAAGTGTAAAACTCCAGGCCACTGGCTCATAAACAACACTCAGCTCTCATACGCCAAACTATATTCAACTCCAGTCAAAGGCCCAATGCGACTGTACTTCACTGTCTGTGAGGACAAATTAAAAATCAATTCCAACAGAAATAGTGTCAGTCTGTCTTTGATCTGGAGTTATGTGTTCATCATGCAGTACATTCTTCTTTATATGACACTCCTCACGTCCGGTATAAGAGTGGCACATCGTTAATGGCACGTATGCAATACTAGTTTGTCCCAGTGACAGATTCAAACCACAGAGAGAAACTGACGTGTAAGTACACATCGTTGTCTATTTTTGGCAAGCTTTATTTTGACAGTGTATCCATGACAAGGCGCTGGTAAGGCAGACCTTTTCATCCACGTCTGGGGCTCAGGGAAGACAAACGCTGGTATATCTCTAATGAGATGCCACACCCATCGGAGGGAACTTGACAAGCCTATTTCTTAAGTTGAGAATGAATGCATATTCCCGAAAGACTTGTGTGCGTCTCGCAACAGAAGCTCCCACATTCATCTCCTGAGTCACAATCAACACCGACCCAAAACTTGGATTAATTTCCGGTTCAGTTACCATCACTTATGGCAACCTTCACTATGATTACCTTCATACAATTTTAGCATTAGCTAATTGTTTCCGCATTGAAAGTGTTACCCAGGCAACATACAGCATTTACTTGGAGGACTGAATTATTACTCATGGTAGGATACATATAAAGTTGAAGTGGATTTTTGACTGTATCCTCAACAGAGTAACATGTGATATAACTTAAACATGTTGCAGATGATTAATACTCAAGACCTGTATCACCGTCTGAAGTGCACTTACATAGTGGAATTTATATCTGTGTGCGTGTTCCTAAAATGTCATGAGGTGGATCTTTGCCTCGTTTTTCTTTCCACTCTAAGATATGAGGTCTTCTCTCTCGCTCTCTGCCCAAAATAGACAACCACTTCTTCGTTCAAAAGACCCAGAATCCAATTCTTCTTACCATACTCCCATACCATTGGATTTATATATTGGAAAAATGATATAAACATTTATCACAATGTGTCAGCGTGTTTTTTCCCCACTGTGTTATAACTGGTGCCCCAGTGGGGAGATGACTGTTATAATGAAGCTATCATGAACATCTTCTTCCTGGCATGTGGGACTGCTGAGCAGATGGGCAGGGGTTTCACATTTATATTTAACAAGCGATTTATCTTTAAAAAATCCTCTTTCCTTTAAGTCCATACATTTTATTGAACCTATACGAGGGAACTTTTCTTCTCCATAACTCTGAACAAGAATTTTTTTTAAATAGTAAGAGTAAGGGTAAAACATGCGTATCCACAAGTCAACCGATCCAGGGATTTCTTTGCGATACATCGTTTAGTTTTTCGAAAGCGCATCAGCTATTGTTGGACGATTCACCTCTGGTTATAGCGGACAACCTTCAAAATATCCGGACAAAGACTTTTTGTTTTCAATATTTTTTGTTGGTTTTTCCGGTCAAGGAGACATTTAGACTACTGTTTATCTGACGTTACTGTTCAATACAGTGGCGACGGCAGAAGAAGAACCAGACTGGAGACCAGGTTTCAGGTGTCATACAACCCTCGCGCCCTACACTGCATGACTACGAGAGCTGCCTTTGTTTCAACACACTCAACAGTAAAACTGACCACGACTTAACCCACCACCATGACCACCTCAGTGGCAGGGTCGATATGCACCGTCACCGAGGTATAATCCCCCATCAATTGTTTATTGATTCCACACATAAAGTATGACCTAGGAAGGTCCAGCTTGTCATAGTCCGAACCCTCCCAGGACTTTTTGCGGAACGGCAGAACAAGACGACGATCAACCTCCGGGGTCACTCGTCCCAGACGGAGCAGCAAATGTTCAGGGGCCCAGCGCCGGCGAATAGGCCACTGGGACGCCCCAGGAGGGGCAACGACAGGGCAGACAGGGCTAGGGGAGCCATCCGGGGAAGTTTGAGGGGTGCTGCCGACTCCCTTCCAAACAACAACAGGGGCGAGGGGGGGGGGGGGGGGGGGGGGGGTACCGTGAGAGTAGGGCTGAACGATTTTAAAAAAAAATTGAAATTGCGATTTTTCTGGTAGAGATTGCGGTTTCGATTTCAACCACGATTTATTTTCTTTAAATCAAGTTTCAGTATAAATTAATATAACCAATGAATTCCATTAAGGTAATGCAATAATGAAAACTGCTGGCAACAGATTTCAAATGCAAGACTGTTTATTCAAGTACCTAAGAAACAACCAAAAAAGTCAAATAAAAAGGGAGCCCTCTTTCTTAAGTAAACTTGCTTCAATGGCTCATCAGCATCAAAATAATTGCACTTTTGTAAAATAATTAAAAAAAAAAAAAAAAAAAAAAAACGCAGCTTTGACGATCCCAAAATCGTAATGCTTGAGATCGCGATTTTCGGTCGAAAACGATAGATCGTTCAGCCCTACGTGAGAGTCTGTCCTGGTGCATCCTGGCCTGGCGGGTCAGGCAGTAATTGCTCTCTGCCTGACTCAGGATGTGGCTGCAGAAGGCCACGACACGCTGCCCATCCTCCACCCGCTGGGAAAGGACCGCCCGACCCCCACGTTGCTGGCATCGCCGTCCAGGATAAAGGACCACTGGGCGTATGGGTACGCCAAGCCTGGGGCCCTTGGTGGGGACCACCTGGAGCCTGGCAAAGGCTGTCGGGGAGGCATCATCCCAGTCATACAGACGGTGTTTCAGTTCAACGAGTGACCGTGTTAACCTGTGACGATCAGCAGAATGCGTCGCTTGTTGTCGTGCTAATGGCAGCTGTTGGAAAACGCGTAGAGGTCCTTGCGAATGCCTTTTTTTTTTTTTATGAAATGTAAAAAACATACCAAGTAGTAGTACTGTAGTACTGAAAACCACAACTAGCCTTCTTCCTAAAAACAGGAGGCAGTCAGATCAACTTGTGACTCTACTATCCATGTACTCAAGACCATGCATTTGTCGCGTTTCCAAAAAGACGCCTTTACATCCAGTTTTTCAAAACCTAATGCGTTTCCCTCCATTGCTTGAACACAGCCAAAAACACTGTTATGTGCTTTCTATAATTTCAGTTGCCTGATGTTGTGTTGTCTTTCTCTGGATCGTCTCTGTAAGCAAAACAGCGACTTCAGAAAACAATGTGACGCAAGGCGGTATCACTTTGAGACAATGTTTATTCAGAACAACAAAGCATACGTACAGGTTGTCCAAGGGATGACAACGCCCCTGACTTCAGTTATTTCAGTAAAGTATACAAGCACAAAAGTGGCACATATTGTTAAAATAAGAACACAATCATTATCTACAGTGTCAGATATAGAAGTAGAGATTGTTTGAACACATTGATAAGTTACATAATACATGGCACAAATCCCAACAAACAGAGTAAGGTTGATTTTGGAACAAAGGATGGATTACATTTGTGCTTTTCTGAGTGGCCACGTGCATTCATTGGGTTTAGCAGATGCTTATATCCAAAGAGACTTACAATAAGTACATTTCTTAGAAGAAAGAAACAACAATACCTCACTGTCAGTACAGTATGTACGACAGTGTTCATAGAACCAAGTGCCAAGCACTAACAATCGCTAGGTTAACCCATTCCCTGCATAGAACACTGATAGCTAGGATAAGATAAAAAAGAATAAAAATCAAACTGCCTGACAGTCACCCATTCATTCATGCACACGTGATAACCATGCAAGGCAGCAGTTCAAGGTTCCCTGACACCCTCCTGTGCCGCTCATTGGCAGGCAAGATATTCACACCTTCCCACACACACCCAGTGAAACCATAAGGAACACTGTGTGCATTCAATCTGAAAGAAGATAGATCAATTCGATTTTTTTTTTACTAAAAGATGCACTTTAGAATTTACTTTAAAGGCTGACTACCAGTGGCGTAGCTTAGCCCCCCCCCCCACACACACACACACACACACACACACACACACACACACACACACACACACACACACACACACACACACACACACACACACACACACACACACACACACACACACACACACACACACACACACACACACACACACACACACACACACACACACACACTCCCCCATAGGGCCTAAGCCAACAGCCGCCACAACGAGAGAACGCAAAATCATCATCAGAACCATGGACAGAGACTTAGCATCCCTAGATCACACGTCAAAATCACGGAAACATTATTAGGACCACGTACACTGTATTTGCAACACACTGCCTACTATCAAAAACAAAACATAAATACTCCATTCAGCTGACCACACAACTACATTTCCCAAACAGCACAACTATGGCCTAATCAAAATGGCCAATGGTAACATACTCCTACATGGCACAGCGGCCATAACCAATAATAAAATAACAACTGCTCTTACCCGTTCAGAAGTTAACTCTGCATGCCTTCTGTTCAGCAAACTTGTTGATAATAGAGGTGAAATCCAATTTCCTTGCTCTTTCATTCTCGATTGAGAGTATGGCCAATACACTCAATCGCTACTGTGCCATGGCGCTCCTTAGAGAAGTCTTTATCAATTTGAGCTTGGAAAATGACCGCTCTGCCGTGGCTACTGTCACTGGTATGGTGAGGTACAGGAAAAACGCTGTGCAAACATTTCGAATTGCGCGCCAGGTCTTTCTTCTCTTTACGTTTTTTAGTACCACCTTTTAGCTTGCAAAACATTGCAATGGTATGGCTTAGCTTTTAACAATATGTTAGAGTTGGAGATACTAGCTGTGTTCGAAGTCGTTCGCTATACACTCACTCACTCACTATTCCCTATATAGTGTTCATGATATAGTGCACTATATAGGGAACGAACAAACGAGGATTCGGACACTACGCTAAACATTTGTAAACGTCATGTGCGTCAGTAAATGCGCCGGGTATTTGTGTGACGCAGACAGATGGGCCCACATCATGTCAACAATCCGGGCACTCACGAGGATGGAGGTTGGATTGATGTTGAATGTTACATTTCCTTGTTCAAGTTTTTTTAAATTAATTTTGAATGTTACATTTTCTATGTTCGATTCCAAATAAATTGTTGACGTTTCTAAACGAAGACAGAGACTCCATCATTAAATGTATTCGTTTTCGCGATTAATCAGCTTCTTCTTCTCCTTCGGAAAAACACGACCGCATTGCATTGTGGTATACGGGAGTATCATGTAGGGACGTCGTATGTACACTCAAAACATCACAGTGATTGGTCGAACAGATTTCCCAGCAGGCCCTATTCTTTTGTAATTGTTGAAACTAAAAGAAAATAAATTAAATAGCCTTAGTGCGATTGTATATACTTTTTTATTCCTGGCCAAAATATCACTACTGTAACCAAATGACATACATTAAGGCAGAGGAAGATAAAATATATAAGCCACCCTGACTGTGATGTTATGAGAGAAGAGAGTCTATATAAAACGGTCAGTTCCTCTCTACATTCAATCCAGACAATTTATGCCGCGTTTCCACTGCAGGGTGCGGAACGGATCGGATCGGATCGCAAAGGTGCGGTAAGGAGAGGGCGGTATAGCCCAGCTCAGTTCCGAGATCGCGTTTCCACTGCCGACAGTACCCTTGGTGGTAGGCCGGATGTCGATCGCCGCGGCAGCTACGTAAACATCGTAAACAACGTCTTCCTCCCCAAGAATGCAGACGAACGTCTCCACCTCCTTGTTCGCCCAAGCAAGCTTTTTACGCGACATGTTAATTGTAAAGAATAATACCTCGAGGCTACTGTTTGTTTGTTTTTATCCCCAAACCACCCGGAAGTGACGATTCTTTCGACCAATCAACGGAGGGGGGGTGTAGCTAGAATTTCACGGGACCCATTCAGGCGTCTGGTCTCGTTTTGGGTACCGCAACGGGGGAGTCCCGAGAATGGGGCCGGAACGGGTACGGCAAAGTCCGGGTCACGCCCACTTTTGGCGGTGGAAACGCGACCCGACCCGCACCTTTGCGATCCGATCCGTTCCGCACCCTGCAGTGGAAACGCGCCATTATATGCTGCTTTCACACCGCCGCCAGCACGGCGACCGTCGGGCGGCCGCGCGGGGGCCCGACGGGCGCTAGGTGGGGCCCACGCGGCCGTGCCCCCCCGGGGCCCCGCCCCGGAAGCCTTGTCCTGTTAATAGGTTTAAAATTGTTATTGGGCACATAATCTTACTTTGCACACAATAACTCCACCGAAGTAGTGTCCTGCTGGCAGAGACGAGGGATTGTGGCGCACAGCCACCGCAACAGGTTCCCCATCTTTTTCCGCATGAAAGCCCTGAAGACAAACCATAAATAAAACAATTGTTTGTTATTTGCACACCAGAAATAATTGACCATACTTGACATATGAAACGCCTTAGAATATTTTCTGGATTTGCCTACCTTGTTGAATCCATACAATCAGGGCCGGCGATCGGCATAGGCGAGATAGGCGACCGCCTAGGGCGACAAATGCGTTGGGGGCGCCCTCTGGTGGCGCCCTTAATTAAAAAATATATCAATTAAAATATACGACGCAAACGGAGAAGCGAGGGGGCGCGGGAGCAATTGTCAGGGCGGCCCGAAACCGTCAGCGTAGCACCCCCCCCCCCCCCCCCCCCCACGGCCAGCGCCGGCCCTGCATACAATGTTTAATTTTAATGCTGGTGGCCCCGAAGGGATCAACGTAGACGGTCCGTCCTACCTTTGGTACATGGCCTTTTACAGATTAGTGTAATCTGTGGCTAGTAAATATAGCTAGCTAGATGAGGAGTCTTTAAGATGGTTTGATTGTTAATAAATTCATTTTAAAAGCTTAGGTTCATCATCCCCTGTGACGTCATCTCAAAAGGTGTAAATTAGGTGAAACCTTTGACACCTTTTTGGTCACCGAGGTAAGGTTAGCATTTAAAATCTAAACAAAAATGATTCTAATTCACTTTCATATCAACGAGGACATATTGGAATCACAAAACAAGTTTAGTTAACAATTTACCTCACCCTCCAACTCCTTCCCGAGGGCCAGGCTCTGGAGGTCGCCTGTGAAGAGTTTATATGGCTCAAATTTTGACCATATTGTTGCGAGCAGCACGGGAAGGATGAGACAGGAGCCCAGATTTAGCAGTCGACCGCCACATACACCGCTCGACAACGGAGGTGCATTTAATAACACCAGCACATTAAACACTAAAACACACGCAACCATTCAATGACACTAACACTTTCAGTAATGAACACAAGGGTCACATATTCACCCAAACATCGATAAACCGCAACCCATGAACCCAACCACAAATGATCCAGGAGGGCCCCGAAAGGTCCAAACAGCTGGGGAAGACCCCTCCCAGAATCCCTTGTGGCACTCTGAACACGGCGACCATTCCCGTGGCTGCTATAAGATAATCTCTCCCATTTAAAAGACTGGATAGCATTATTATAATCAATGTCACATAACTGAATGTACCGTTACTTTGGGTGGGCTGTCTCATCCCTGGTAATGTCACTGGTGGAGGGTCAGGGCTGGATGGTGTTGGTGGTGGTGTTGGTTGTGATGGGGAGGGGGAAGCCAGAGTAGAACCAAAGGCCCCAGCAAACAGCTCTCACCTAACATGCCGCACTGGCACTATGTCTCCAAATGACCAGCCTGTGCTTTGAATCCCGTCGCTCAGTCTACCTGTGTATTTACAAACAAAAGTTCTCTCATAGAAGTGACTCGACAGAAACCGTGCATCGTCTGTGTTATCCCATACAGTCTCACCTGCAGAGAGCCACCTCCAGAGAGTCTCTACCCAGAGTCTCACTTCCTGAGACTCACCGGCAGACCCAGCCGTTTACGTTTACCGCTAATGAGCTCCTCAACAGCGCCCCCTCTGTGTGACGTCAGTACTGACCCTAACCGTAAGCATACTAAGCTCTATACCTAATCACAACACAGGAAAAATGTTTCCCTCGCCTACAGGGAACATTTGGTGGGGTTCAGCAACGACCCGTCCCAGCGGAGTCAGAGCGACCTCCAAACGCCCCATCGGCCCAATTTTCGTGTCCCTTACACCGCACAACTACGAGAGCTATTCTCAATTATATGCAGATATCTGATTTATATAAGGAGAAACATTCCCTGTGTTCTGTTCTTCGGGTACGAGATAAGTCACCAAAAACGCAAAGCTCGCAGCTCTCTCTCTCACCCCCACATGTTCCGAATCAGCAAAAAACACCGTCAGGTGTCGAAGTGACGGTAATTGTGTGTGTGTGTAATTGGACTCTCCTTTATCGCTGCTGTCTGGCCTCTGGAAGCTGTTGCTTGTCCTTTTGTGTATCCTCAGACAATGATGGAAGAAGACTATTGACAGCGTCCCTTGTCAAGGCATCGTTGTGAATAATGGGAATTGATCGGCAGCGAGTGTTGAACACTGAAGGACAATAGATAACATTACCTTATACAGGAGGGACAGGCCGGTCGATGGCAGGGCCCGTCCATGGGGGTAGAGGACATGTGACATCCACTCAAGAGGGTGAGGGGGCTGGGGGCATTTGAAAGGGTGGGGTTGATAGTGATGACTTGGCTCGAAAGATGAGCTTTTTGCGAAGGCCTGCCATGTAGACAGAGCTCAGAGTAGGGTAGCAGCTCCAGTGGTTTCTCCCACAAAGATGGGATGGATTTTGGATTCATTGGATCTATAGAAAACAATTGATTTATATTATACATTTCTTGGTACTTAGTTTTATGGTACTTATTTTTATGCTAACTATTTATTAACTGAGGTAAAGGATGGAAAACATTTTTCGTCAAATCACCTAATTGTTAAAAAATCCACAACCAGCGCAGAAAAAAATGATTTTTACAATATATTTTATTAGATTTTTTTTCATAATAATTTTTTACAAAACAATTCCTTCATAAACCAGAACACACAAAAATGCATAAAGAAAACTGTACAATAGGTTTATCATGTCAGAAGGTGTTCTTAACAAGAACAATGTTATCTACAACAGTGGGACCTATCAGTGTCTATCACACCGAGCGGTTTGACTCCGGGGGCCTGGTACTGGGGGCCCCAGGAGAGGTTATGGACATAGTAATGTGACATCAAAGGGTAGATTCAAACAAACGGAACAAGACGTGAGCTGGCCAACTCGCTATAATATTAGCGGCCGTTTTCTTTGTTCCTTGCTAGCCTTGGCTCTAATCAACCGTATACCGGAGCAATGATCCTGAACAAAAGAGTTTGGGGGTCACTGAGAAGAAGACATGAAATGTGTGTTGTTTTTTCTGTTTTTTCTGATGGGGGGTTTTCACAAGCAAATGTGTGCGAGCGACGTAATGGGATACAGAAAAAGGGATGTGCATCCTTGTCATTGTGTCAAAGCTCTTGCCTTCTCTTTGTTTCATGCACCTCTTGGGCTGAACTGTGAACAGTTGGGCGGAAAAAGCAGTAATGCTTTTGCGTAACTCACTTTCAATAATGGAGCTACAAATTTGCTCTGTTTTACCTTCATGTGAAATGTGTGTGACTGGTGATAAATTCTCTCAGTGCAATAGTGGGCCAAACATTACCAAAACCAATCAAGTCTTGGCCTCTTCCAATAGGGTTTTACTGTCAAAAATGGTTCTGAGCCTTACCCGCAGCAAATAACCTAAAACCACAAACAGGGACAAGGGACATTATTCTTCTTCCACCCTGGTGTGTACTTACACCTGTTTTTTCTTCTCTTACACAGATTACGTTCTACCCTACACATGAGGGGCCACAGGCACAACTACTTATATGGAGACAAGGCTCCCTGACCTCAGGGGCCACGTTATAGTTACTGGGAGCCAACGCATGAGAAACACGATCCACACACACACACAACCACTCCCCACTGGGTGCACTATTTAGTATTGCAAGTAAATCAAATTATTTCCCCTCCATCTTAGTGGATCTAGCAAGGCTTCATAAACCTTTATTAAACCTATTTTTTTCATTTTTTACTAAAGGTGAATTTAGTCAGGCCCCACAGATCTTAAAAAAAAAAAAGTCCTAAAAAGTAGCAGGTTCTATTATTTGATGTAGTTCTCTTTCAGCTCTTTGTTCCTCCAAACTAGATTAAATTATCTGAAAGGACATGAGCAATTTTACGTCATTACCTTTCCCTATTACCGTTTATGTTAAAACCAGGGACTTCTGCCCTCTCATTTGCATTGGGTGAATGAGAGAAGCTATTTAAACCTGAACTATGGCACCTTTCCACAGCAGCCATTACTTTTTGAAAGCATTAGATTCTCTTGCCAGACTGAATTAATTTGGTGAGACAAAACACTTGGGATGATTGGACCGAAGGGGGAATGGGTTTTTATCCGTCAGACACAATTTATTATTATCTAATCAACTAAAAAAAAACTTATTTTGGACAAAAGTGATGGTCGCACTTAAATTCAACTGTGCTTCTATTGTCCACTGTCGACCTTTTGGAAATTTGAATTTGTACCATTGGCTATGAATACTATGTTTATATATTTTTATTTAGTTAATAAGACTGCGTGTGTCTTGCTTTAAGCAAATTCTAAGCGAATTTCAGCATTATTGCTTAATTGGATTTGATTTTCTTCAATTGTATCTCTCCCAGGACACAAGCAAGAAGTTCCAATAGTGAAAGTAGATGTGTCTTGAAAATATATTCAGAAAGCTATCGTGAGTCCTCAGCGTATCCTCGTTAATCTTGTGATCCTTAATCTTAAATAATTCATGGTCGGTGACCAATGCTTCAACGAAATCGATGCATTGGGAGCGATACCGAAATAAGATGCAAAACCACAGATGAAGGCTTTGAGAAGGCGCATAGACTAGCACACAATGACCAAGAAGTCCCGCGTAGTGAAAACGGATGGACGTATACAGTTACATTTAAACCGACTGAGAACACGCATACACTACAAGCCGATGGAGGGAGAGACAACTGGAGGTGACTATAGGTGCCACGAGTGAAAAGGACAAACATCATTGAGACGATCAAAAAACAGAAAAAACAAACAAACGAACAAACAAACGCTGTACTCTAAAAAAAGTGAGCATTGTGCATAGTTCATTGATAAACCTTCGTCGGGTACCTATTTGCTGTGATAACACGGAAGGAAGTGCAATTAATGTACAACTCTGTTATAGTTCAGTGCACATAGATCACTCTTGCACTGACGGCATTGACACTCTCCCAATAAAAATAGCACAACAGGTATTTTTATATTCATATATTCATTTCTATTTTCTTTAAGTGTACCTTTTGTTACAATGGACCCAAACATTCCCCCCGGTCGCTCAGTTCCAGGTTTGAGTCCACATAAATCAAATCAATTCGAATTTGGGCCTGATATAATTCTCTCTCGTCACTCGTTTCAGCCTCTGTGCCCTCCTCCCCACCGTCCGTTGACTCCTTCCGACTCCTTCCTCCTCCCTCCTCATGCCTCCCCGACCCAGACGATTGTGTTCCCCCGCTTGATGTCTGACACCTCGCAGTGCGGCGAGCTCTGTTTCCCGTCCAGGACAAAGAGGGACTCGGTGGACGGCGTCAGCAGGTACTGTCCGAACAACCCACTGGCGACCAGCGGCCTGTTGGGACCCCCCCAGGGCCAGGCCTGGGGGGGCACGGGCTCCTTCAGGCCCCTGAGGACCTCGCTGTGGCCCTCCGACCACAGGTGGGAGAAGAGCAGATCCGTGCCGGAGCCCGAGGCGGCCGCCAGCGAGTACTGGTTGGACTCCGTGAAGGAGGGCTGGAAGACGACATCCGAGACGCCGGCGGGGCTGTCCAGCTCCTGGCTCACGGCCAGCTCCCCCGTGAAGGACACAGTCTGGACCACCAGCCTGGAGCTCCGGGGGTCGGGGGTCACGATGTAGCGGCCGTCCGGGGAGACGTAGGGCCGGCCCGTGATGTTCCTGTTCGGACCTATCACAGTGTCCGTTACGCTGTCCAGGAGGAGCTGGGGCGGGGCTTGGAGGTGACTCCTGCTCTGGCATTGGACGAAGTAGAAGCCACTCAGATGGGTGTAGGCCATGCTCACCGGCATGCAGCTGTAGTTCTTCAGGCTGATGGTCTTGACTCGGTGCAGGGTCTCCAGGTCAATCTTATGCACCGCAGGTTCGTTTTTGAGGAAGAGGAAGGCGAACCTGAGGTGGCAAGAGTTCAAGGAGAAGGTTAATAGCCCCTCCACTTTCAGGGTGGGTGATTAATTCTCATCGGCTTCTCATTAAAATGCTCATTTGCTCTTTACTCTTTCAGTTCAGAGTGACAGTTGCGATAATGATGGTGAGGAAAGGGTTATTTGTGTGTGTGTGTGTATGTCTGTGCGCGTGTGCGCGTGTGTCTTGTACCTGACGTGTGTGATGATGAGGTTGGTGGGGGGGATGAAGAAGTCGCTGACTCGCTGGAAAGTTGTGCGGATGGCCTTGTGAACTTCTCCAACACTGGCCTGGGGGATTACCTGCGGACATGATGTAGAGAGAGCAAACGCATGAAGCTGAAGACACTGAGAGGCCGCATGGATTCACAGGCACCAACAAGTAGCCAAAAGCAAGTGGAAAGGGCTAGCTAACACACACCAATAACCCAAACCTAAAAATCTATGGTTGATTTATTCCTACCGATAATGCAACATGACACAAATATTTGGCAAAGGGTGAAACACAAAAGAGCATTCACATTGAACCTTTGTTCGTGTGTTGTCTAACTAATCTATATTCTCTAAGACCCCTGACGTTGGTCAATTAAAAACACTTAACATTGTATTTTATTTATCTTTGTGATAGCTACGACAACAATGACTTATCCAGTTCACCATATCTCCCGACTGAAGAGCACTCTTACAAATACGTATGACAGTCGGGTGCAAAGCGGGGGCCAGTTGAAAGCTCATGCTGGGACTCAGCCTGTGACACCTCCAAACATTCTGGAGGAGACAAACATTGATAGCCCTCGACAGCAGCTGATGAAATGTGTCTCAGCCTCTGCTCTGGTAAAAACCTGTATTAAGCCATGGGCGCGCCAGGAGAGGACCACAATGAAAGCACCTCTGGTGTCATGCAGACATGAGATTGTTTCAATACAAGGTGGAGCTGGCCATTTCAGATAGAACTGCTAAGAGTTGTTGACACTCACTTCAGTGTGGCTCTGTGCACATCATGTCACTGTCCAAGGCCTTTTCTGTCATTCTATGAGACTCACTGAGAGAGTAGTGTGTATGTGTGTGTGTGTGTGTGTGTGTGTCTGTAATTAGATAAGATAAGATAACCATTGATAAGTATATATTTTTTATATACAATTTTTAGATTTTTTTAATGTGTTATTTAACATTAACATTGTACTCCTGTTTTCTTTAAATCTAAATTATGTTCTTATTTCAGTAACAGTGAAGAAATGGCATTGATTATTATTTCATCAATCATATAAGACATATAACCATGTAAAAAACACAACTTTAGGTTGACTGGTGTTACAACAACAACAACTTAAATGTACTAGAATAAAAAAATCTGCCTGAAAGGACTTTAATTTGATATTGTTGTTATTCAATTGTTCCCTCAGTTCCAGCACTAAATCCTTCCTTTCAAGTCCAATGTACACACACAGAAATATGTAATAATAATTGAGTTTGATTTCTGTTGAGACCACAATAGAATCTGCTCAGCAGCTAGTTACTACACCCATCAAATGGCAGC
This sequence comes from Gadus macrocephalus, assembly GCF_031168955.1. NCBI lineage: Eukaryota > Metazoa > Chordata > Actinopteri > Gadiformes > Gadidae > Gadus > Gadus macrocephalus. The sequence continues at coordinate 14,708,024 of NC_082388.1, read as the reverse complement.
TGCCCCTCCGCCTCACAGCCCTGAACTGTCAAGAAAATCTAGCTTTGCTTTGTTTTTGCCGTCGCTCATACCACAGTAGCCTGTGGTAGAAAAAAAAAAGATTTATTTGAATGGCTTAGAGTTATTATTACACACCAAGATAGGCAAATAAGTAATACAGCCAATGGCTGATGGACCAACAGACTTGGTTCATCATGTGCAAGCTAGCGTTGTGCTCATGATTCAATTGTTTGATTCATTGTTTAATGGAAGTGTGCAGTTAATTAACAATTTCGGCAGTCAATTGTACTATGTTATTAATTCTACTGCATTCTTATAAATAGTACTTGTACTCAAGAATACCACCAAAAGCCCATGGTTGGTCCTTTGTAACTGTGCTCAGAGTGTGTCCCTGCAGTCGAGGATTACCTTCTGTTTGAACACTTCATTGAACATAATATAAAACCAAAGACTGCAGAACCACACTGTGTGTGATTAGCATAAGATATTACGACACATTAGAGTCTGACAGATGTAAACACTGCATGGCACCATTGTTAAACCAGCGCTCCAGAACCATTTGCTGGTACAGTAGGAGGGAACGTGCACAGCCTGGCTGCGTCCTAACCACAAGTGGCTCCTCAAGCGGCCCGCGGGAAACAACAGGACGGAGAGAAAGACGATCATTTAAGTCCTATTAAAACAGGCACACAGAGACCAAAACAAAAAGCTGTCCGGGTGGGGAGTGAATCATCATCGCTGAATCCCCATTAGAGACGGCGGCTGTATATCCCCGTACATTTCAGACCCTAACAAAACACCTCCCAGCGATCAGAATGGGCGACTGGTTCCCACGTGGGGCCGGGCTGAACAATAAACATGTTTGTGTCTCTCACAGGAAGGATCACAATGGGATTCCTCGCCACTCCTTTCCTCGGAGGGGCTTTCCACCGGATAAACACGGACGTACACACACACACACACGCGCGCGCGCATGCACGAATGGACACACACACACGCACGCACGCATGCACGAATGGACACACACACACACACACACACACACACACACACACACACACACACACACACACACACACACACACACACACACCACCAGCCCTCGAGACGGTATCATAGCTTTCCCAGAGGCATAGAGGGGACCTTAGCTCTTTCTATTCTCTCCTCCAACCTGCTCACCCTCGCCCGCCCGTTCCCTGGAGCTGATTAAACACCGCCACACCTGTGATCATTCCTCATTTGTGAAATACGGCAACGCGTGGCGCCCGAGGGGGGGCGGCCCGTAGCCAAACCGCCGCGGCCGTGAATTGTGCTGCTTCGTGGCGGCTCCGTGGACACGCCACAACGGGCAGGGATTAGACGGCCGGCCTATCAGACAGAACGACTGTGAGGGCTTCCATTTATCGGCCTCTGCTACAGGCTGATAACTCTTCATCTGCTTGCTTGATTACTCCCCCCCCCCCCCCGCCCCTCCATGCATCGCACAGCACATAGTTTACAGGTAAATACAACAAGCTCTGGTACTCAGGCCCACTGAGACGGGAGGTAAGGCTGCATGGAAAATGGATTGCGACTCTCTAGCACCTGTGCAAGTATACACCTCAGGCTGGTGTTCTTGGGATAAGACCTGAAGATCAAGGCAATATGGGCATAGCTTTTGGAATTGAAATGGGATGAAATAATGCAAACACAGCTTTGCTTTGGATCCATACAAAACTGCACATCAAGACACACACACACACACACACACACACACACACACACACACATACATACATGCATACACACATACACACATGTATAGACCCCTACCTGTAAAGTAGGATAGGTCTTCTGCATATCCCCCCATGTGAGCACCCAGATCTGATCATGTGACTTGTCATACAGCAACTTCACAGGATATGGGTCTGTTGCAACCGCCTGGAGAAAGAGAGAGGAGAGAGAAAGAGAGAGGCGGATAGAGAAGAGAGAGAAAGAGAGAGTGACAGAGACAGGGAGACACAACCATTTTATTGCAATCCGTTATCTGTTCAGACAAATCTAGTCTGAACAGGGATGCACATTTGCCATGTCAATAAAAGCCTTTGGTATCGGCCGGAAAAGAAGTGTGTTCGAGGAAAAAAGGAAAAACATCAGCAACACAGTGTTTCCCAACATTATACAGATAAAACAGAAAAATCTCTGATGTCCGTTCTGCTGAAGAAAAGACTGGAACAGTGGGGAGCTGCAGACAACGGGGGCCTCAATATGACTAATTCAAAGATCAAATACAGACAAGAGCAGGACTGAAGTGGAAGAGAGGCAGGAAGAGTCGAGTAGAGGAGGAGTCAATAGGTGCTTCACTTTTCAGGTATATAGAGAGAGAGACCGGGGGAGGGATCCATATGGAAAGAGGCACAGCAAGAAATAGAGACAGAGAGAGAGAAAAAAGAAAGCTGAGCGGAAGAGAGAGAGAGATGGTTGGATAGGGTGTGGGACGAAGAGAGAGAAAGAGAGAGAGAGAGAGAGAGAGAGAGAGAGAGAGAGAGAGAGAGAGAGAGTAATGTGGGGTGGGGGGATGATGTGTTGAACTTGTCGACAAGCAGGGATAACTCCATCCATTCTCATGCTAGTCTGGCCCCTGTGAACGGGGCCCCACGTGGAGCTGACAGCCTGGCCAGCAGAGCAGGACCACAGGGCCCTGTGTTTGGTCATGGGAGGGTCAGACCTCTGCTACCACCGCTCAGCCACGCTCCAGCGCAGCACACGTGTAGCTACTCTAACTTCAACCACTGCATTTGTGAGTGTGTGGGTGTGTATAACGATATGTTTGTGATTGTCGTGTGTGTTTGTGTGAGTGTGTTTGTATGTGAGTATGGTTGGGTGTGTTCCAACACATTGTAGTGTATTGGAATATCATCATTCACTTTGTCTTCTTGATGCTTATAGAGACGTTCTACATCATATCTGATAATGTTCCTTAATGACGCAAACAGTGCATAGATCTTAATTTAAAGGGACAGTGTACTGCATTGTTAAACCCTATTTCCATGTTTAGATTTAGCGATTTAGCGCAACAATTGTTTTCAACATATGATTCAGTATGAGTCTCAATCTAAATCGTCAAATAAATCAATGAAATCACCCCTACTGTGAAAAACAAGGAAAATGGGGACAGTCCTCTATCAGTGCTTATGCAGCATAAACACAAAACACTCACATCAGTTCATAATGCAGGGAAATCTGTCAAAACAATGAAACATTTAATGGGAAAAGGTTGATTTATGAAAAGTAGCGAAAGCCAGAGAGAGGAAAAGCGAGCGAGAGAGAGAGAGAGAGAGAGAATAACGGGAGTAGGAGAAGGCACTCCATGTCTTTCACATCTCTCTTTGTTTGTTTCATGGCCTTTCAAGGTTTTTTTGCCTGGCATTTGTGTTTGATGTGATCAGTACTAAGAGTGACAGGAAGGAAGGAGAAGACAAGATGGAGCCTGGGCAGTCAAAGGTCGGGAACTGAACTTTTGCTACAGAGAGTGTGTGTACATGTCAGGGTGAACAGTAGCCTTTCAACACCACTATTGCTCACTGCTCTCCTGCAGCTGGCCATCCATCTACACACATTAGTGCTTGAGATAATACGGAAGGAAGGATGAACAAAAAGGATACAAATAAATGTGAGATCTAGGGATGGGAATTGATAAGAATTTCACGATTCCGATTCCGATTCTGCTTATCGATCCGATTCCTTATCGATTCTCTTATCGATTCTCATTGGGTGAGAAAATAAGTATAAATGTGTTTGTTTGCATTACATCTCTTTAATATCTGATCAGAAGTGCTTCTAGTATTAGGAAATTGTACATTTTCAAATCAATTGGTCTAGACGAAAAAATATATGTTTCGCTTTTTAAGCCCAAATGCCATCATTATGTGCCATACAACTAAAAACACAGACTGAAAACAGCCAAGTAAGAGCTTGTGCCTTTTGGAATTCTAACAGTGCTCATTTGCATTCAACTTGTAACAAAATTAAACTGACATAAACAAAATGAAGCATTGATTAGACAGAGATTTATTAGATGGGCCTACCTAATAAACCGTTGGAACACACAAGACCGGAAACCATAGCAATGCTGGTAAACAAACCCCGAGAAGCCCAATCCCTATGAGAGCTCCCCACGCTACGGCCATCCGGAGGCGACAGAGCTGTTGGCCGTGATATTATATATACAATTATTATATAGTATATTATATATTATATACTATTATATATAGAGCTCCGGGAGTCGCAAACTGCAACAATCACTTTCTCCTCCATTCCGCGGTTCACCCGGACTGCACTGCACTGAGTTTGACGGCTGAACGCTGATTGGCTGTTACGTTACACATGTCACTCAGTTATCACGCTGTTAAACGCTGATTGGCTGTCATCACGACAAAAACTTGTCGCCGGTTTTCTCCCGCGAAAAACTCGCCCTTATACGCGTCTCTACGTTCACTTTGTATGGGATCTTGTCGCCCCGTCGCGTTTGGTGTGAACGCACAATGCGATTCTTCCTCGGCGGCGACATGTTTGCTGCGTTCTGAACCAAATCAAAGCAGCGTGTGTGTGACGTCACGACGCATTTGCCGCGACCGGAACCGATAAGCGGAATCGTTAAGCAGGCTTGCTAACGATTCCAAGGAATCGGTTGACTCGGAACCGGTTCTGAACAAGAACCGGTTCTCGATTCCCATCCCTAGTGAGATCTAGCCTCATGCTGCTGTTGGGTACAGTTTGGCACGTGGCACGACTTTGATAATTACTACCAATGGCTACTATAACTAACAACTAGTTATCACTAGGTAATAGTGATGGATGAGGGGTCCACACAACATGACACATTACAAAACTATAATGTAGGAAGAAGAAAAGAAATAGCATACAATTCAATATTATAAGTAATCATTTAATTTGTGTTTCTGAGACAGTAGTTTTTATATTTAACTAATCATTAAGGATCAAATTACTGACTGAATGTAGAATTAATTTTCTTTCTCAATGTTAAAGTATAAATGTTCTTCCCCATTGTAGGATAGTTATAATACTTTTCCAAGCAATATGACTCAAAGCATTTTGTAATATTGATTATTGATATCAAATTGTACTTCAATCACACACGCATACACGTGCACACGCACAGCAAGGCAAGAGGCAGCTTCTGGATGCAGATAGGAGTCCGTTATCTTGCTCATGGATACTTCAACACTTTGGGTTTGAGGAACCAGTGACGTCGACAGTTGCCATGACAACTACACCACAATGACAGAACAGCTCAAGTACCTCCACTCCATTATCTTTTCCCCCAGCCCCCCACACCCTCTTCTCCTTGACTCAGGCCTTGCCCCCCTATCCCATAACTGTGGGTGACCATGAAGGAGGGGGTCCCTTGGGAGAGGGCTGGGCCTTTAAACAGCCTTTATACCGGCATGATGAATGGCACTGCAGTACCGTCCATCTGCCCCCCCCCCCCCTCCCCCAGGCACGATGCTGGTGTTTCAAGTACTGCCGCTTGTTATTTATCCTTGCCTTGCATGTGGTCTTTTGAGCAACGGCGTTCAGTTGTTAACTGGAAACAACTTGAGAGCGTAATAATAACAAAACACTAGAATCAGACCACAAGTATACCAGCGCTAAACCTAACATCATGCAAGTCGCTGCTTCAGCTTACCATAGCCTGATACGTTCATTTACTCCTCTGTGGGCGACATTATTGCTTCGGCTATAATTTACCAGCGAGTTAAGTCGCCGTCTTGAAAGCCGTGTGTGCGTGTAAGCGTGGACTTCCCGGGCTAATACTGTGATACCCCATTTGTCTGGACGCAATCATGAACCCCATGCATGGGGACTTAGCGATAGCAATCATAGCTGCCAGCATGCTTTATACGGATATGAGCAATGTTCCTTAAATTAATAAAGTAGTATTTCTAAAGGAGTATTAAAAAAGAAAAAAAATGTTTTTATCTTTTGGATATCCTTGTGAAATAGCATTTGAATGCATATAAATATAAAGCAAAAAAGTGTATATTAGGGTTAGGGTTATAATAAAAAAAAAAAAAGCTGAATGGCCAGTGACAAATTTCTTATCAAATAAGATTCTCCCTTCCCTTCCCTCCAACACCGTATTTTTTTTTTTACAGTATTTTACATCCAGGATCATATCCACCCATTGGATTTAGAAAGTGACTTTGTGTCTTTAAAAGACCAAACCCAGCGACCCACCTGCACCACCTTCTGAGCCTGGGTGTCCACCACCAGCAGGCGGCTCTGCAGGGGCTGGCTGACGTAGATGTACTTCTCCCTCACGTTGACTGCTGACGACCAGGCACAGCGCTGGGGCGCAACCCCCTCCCCTTTAGGGCACATCTCCTCCTGAGGGGGGCCGCAGAGAGAGAGAGAGAGAGAGAGAGAGAGAGAGAGAGAGAGAGAGAGAGAGAGAGAGAGAGAGAGAGAGAGAGAGAGAGAGAGAGAGAGAGAGAGAGAGAGAGAGAGAGAGAGAGAGATCACAGTCAAGGCCACAGACTGTTAATCACTGTTCCTTTGAATGTGAATGATTATAACTAATCATAATCACAATAGCAGTGTAAGTAGCAGTAGTAAAGGTAGCAGTTAAAGTAACAATAGTGCTAATGGTAGCTGGTTGTTTTTATGTTTACAAAAGCAGGTTAGGTTCATGCCCTGATCTTTAACATCTGCTTAATAGCAGCCTAATACCACCATACCAGTCTCCTTAACCTTAAAGTTCCACACACATACAGCAATAGGCATCATATTAAACACACACACACACACACACACACACACACACACACACACACACACACACACACACACACACACACACACACACACACACACACACACACAAAGACACACACCTCACTAGAATAATTCAGTTTACAGTGGTGGTGGCAAGTCACGTAGCTTATGAAATTTGTATCGACCTCTAATACAATTATGCGATCCTGAACAACTTAAATCTCTCAGCCAAACAAGATGCCTGAAACAGCTAAATCCCATTCCACACAGCAAAGTATGTTCTCACGTAGATTAAAAACCTTAGGGTCTCCAATATATACTCCATTTAATGGATATTTCTGCCGATAGATTTCGAAAATAGGTAATGCTATTGTAGTAAGTGAAGTGCTGGAGCCCTCCTGTGACTAGAGTGGAAATGGTATGAACATTTCATGCAACAATACCTGTATAACCGTGAACCTAAATGTTCACGTTATCAGTACCACCGCGCCCAAGTTAAAATGTGCTGCCATTTTCGGAAAGTACTGAAAAAGGTAGATACATTGACAACCCAATGTACAAATATTGACACTTGACACTGACCTCTATTAAAAGGTCAGGGTGAATATAATTGAATGACACCAGGCCAAACAATCACATCTGCACCATATGGCCATCAGGTGGTGATGAAAAAAATGTGTTCTGATTGAAGACAATTAAACTATTTCCTCTAAAACCCTCTTTTAGCTACTATACATTGATTGTAAACATCATATTTATTTGCAAAACCGTGCCCAGACACTGGATTATCCGTTTATGATTGTTTTGTGCGATCAAACACAACCTTGATGACAAACACAAAAAGGGTAAGACCTAATCTTTGGTTGAACAACCTACAAGGAAAGTGTGTTCCTGTGACTAAACACAGTTTGGTCACAGTTTAGTCATGGTTTGGACTGTTGCAGTCAGGGGAGTTTCAGCTTTCATATGAAACATAGATTGTGTTAATCAAATGACGTGAAAAGGATCGCTTTCGCTGTGCATGTGCAGTTATGAAATAAATAACTCTTTGTTCCATCCGTCTTTCGTATAGCTAACACCGTTATGATAGAATTTCTAGGGGTGTCTCACGTCACTGCTTTCTCGTGTGTTTAAATGCCTTAATACGTCTTTGCGATTGGGGTGAGGGGCTTTACCCGGACATTCCGGGGTGAATTTAACACACAATTTGGCACAATATGGCCTTGAGGTAGCTGCAGTTGGTCATATTACTGATGAGAGGGTCTCTTCGAAAGCTCGGGAGCTCTGTCACTGGCGTAGGCCATGCTTTCATTGGATGCAAAACAGACTCTTCATATATAAACTACACCGTAATTGCTTTTTTGCACTTCTATTTAGATCTCCATTTACATTTTGTTGTCTCTGTACTTGTACTCTGCACAATGACAATAAATGTAATCCGAATCGTCATGAGGCCAAACATTAAGGACTGTGCTGATGGGGATACTTATGGACAGATATACGGGCCGTCAGTCAGGCTGGTCTCAATACTCACATAGGTAGCCACGATCCTCTCTGTGCATTTCATGTGCCTGCGGATCTCACACTCGCCAGGCTGAAGAACGGTGACTCCCTCGTCAGAGAACACGTAGAACATGTTCCCCACACTCAGCCCTGAGGAAAACCACAGCAAAGACAGGAATAAAGACTGTGAGATAGGACTAAGAGAACAGAAAAACAGCTCCAAGCTCCGGGTCAGTGGTCAATGGCTCTGCGGTCAAACTAACAACGAATAATTATAATAACAAGAGGATAATTGGCCAAGAAACTCCTCCAAACCGCACCTAATTCCATCGGAGAGGTATTTTTCTGTGTAAGAATGTTGGCTATGTGCCTGATTTTCAAGGCTTTATCCTTATCTCAGTATTTTTACTATTTATCAGAAAGAACTGAATAGGAACCAAAAAGATGGTGTCCTAACACAGAATGCTGCTCTTGACTACAGGCTTGTTGTGTATCTTAAGGGACAGCTGGTACCTGTCATAGGTCCTCAACATTTCACCAAGCAGTCTGCTGTTAAGTTAGCACGTCAGCCGCTAACATTTTAGCATGAACAGACAGTTTACGCTGTTGTCAGTTCTTCAGAAAAGGCCAGGACTGCATACAACAACAAAAAACAAGCTCTTCTGATAAATAACAACAGCTGTCAGATGTCTTTCCTGGATGTCTAAACAACAGCTGCCGATTTGTTAGCTAGAACCGAGAGTGTGGCGGGAGGGAACCATGTTGCGAGCAGGTCTGTTACAGCTGTCACATGTCCATAACGCAAGGGACACAGTTGAGCAGACTCATATCCTGTCTCCGCACTACAACAATGAAAAGCATCACATATGGCACAAAACAAAAAAAAATCGTCACACTTCAGAATTCCTTTTAATTAAGACACGTGGATCTGTTGCGTGCATGGCCGATATACCGTACCAAATATATAATATCCACGGTGGCCCCCTAGAGCTCAAATCACCGCAACATAAGAAAACACATGTACTTGAGAAAATGCAAGCAAATTAAGAAAACGTCTTAATTTATTGTACAGCACATGAAAAACTCAGGCGACATAATGCATCGCAGAAACGTGCTGCCGTTACACAACAACACCGGAAGTGTTTCCGGAGAACACTCAAAAGGTGATGAACAGGCTTGGACAAAAAACAAAACCAAAAGGCATGCATTTAAGCTCATTTCCAACACCCCTGGATAGCTTCAACTTCAATGAGACTTCACGAGACAGACACTATGGCAGCAACAACAAGCCTGTTCAGACGTGAATCAAAACGTTGCGGCATATTACCTTCTTCTCTCCAGAGGATGTTGGCCACTGTGCAGCGTTCGCAGCAGAACGATGGAAATGGGAACAAAGGCGGCGGAGATAATGGCAGGTAGTCAGCGAGAGAGAGAAAGAGAGGAATGATATTGGTGAAAAAGGACCCAAGATCAAGTTTCACTGAGAGAGCAGATCCTCTTAAGATAAAGATTCAGCACCTTCTCTCATGACTTGTCAGTACCGATCAAAATTCAAACCTCTTACACAAAGCACCGGATTAGTGTTGAACAACCACATATCGACACACATAGATTTGAAACATCTGATGGAGGGTCATGAACTCTTTTACAGCTGTAGCGAATATGAGACAATATGAATATCTAGATCTGCATTCAAAATTCAATATTGATTGTTGCATCAGTCAATATAATAAATATTAAAGACACACTATAATCATTTGTAATAAAACACTTCACTACTCCACTAATAGTGGTGTCACGAGGCACTACAAACCAGCTTTAATTAAAACTGAGCACATTACCAACTTGTGTAGCTTTGAATATGTAATGAGTTTGTGTGTCACGGTGATGATTGGATGGAGAGCTGTGTTCCTGGGACTCACAGGTCTTCCTGGCCGAGTCTTCCACGAACAGGGAGGAGATGTCCTCGTCCACCCCCACCTCGTTCTTGGCGATGCAGGTGTAGGCGCCGGTGTCTTCGTAGCGCACGCTGCCGATGTACAGCTCACTGCCATTGGCTGAGAGGAACATACGAAAGAAAAAAAAGCGATTCGGCTCCATCACAAATGTTCTGTGTTCATAGAGTTTCTAATGCATTCATGTTCAGGAGGTTGAATCTTGAGTCTCTTATAGACTGTTCCCCAGGTGGAAACACCCCGTGACGTAATCAGCCTTTAAGAAATTATCTGCATTGCTTTTTAATGCAAGCATCGACAGGCACTTGAAATGGCAAATATGGGAAGCCAAATACTTTAATAAGCCAAGCAAATAAAAGCAACAACATGATATTGCTATAACTAGTTTAAATTGAGGTTTTATACTAAGGTCTTGCCTCAAACGCCATACAACAAAATAAATTACAAGCTTGCCTAGTCATTTTTGGTGATATCAAGTCATATGAAACTACAGCCTGAAACTACAGCTGGGAACACACTCAAAGACATATATGTCCTAACAGACCATCAAACATTTAACCACTTCATCCCAAAACCCATTACCGGGTTTTGCCCCACCCCCAACTTCAAAGACTTCATAAGGCATTTCAAAACATGACAAAGTAGTATAAATATTAGATTATCAACTGTTAGTCTATCATTACCGTTTGCTAAATGATAACTTTTTCAACCCAAGACAAAATAAGCATGCAACAACCAGAGTTTTATGAGTATTTCTGTGCACATGTTTCTGTGCACAAAACAACATGTTTGATATTATAAATATCAAACATGTTTAATCTATTGACTCCTGGAATCAGAACAGCTGCGACTGGCTGTAGGCTCAATTTGGAGGCTACAGATGTGTATCCTAAACCACTGCAAAGTACGAGATAACGTGTGGTCACTGTCCAGAGCGACGAGTGCAGACTCTGAAAAATATTAAATATTTGTTGTCAGGGGAAAATCTGGATTTGGCCGTTTAATCTTGGAGTGTGTTCCTGACTTTAAGGGAGAAACCCCCTATCCCTTTACCTGCCTTTCATCTTTCCTGTTATTCTGGGGCAGATTTGCCAACTCCCCTGGAAAGATAGATAACCATGCCATTTTGTCACTTATATTCAAATAACACCGTCATTTAGAGAAAACAGGAGTCATGTTTTTGCCAGGGTCCACCAACCAGTTAGCGAACGTTCCACCCTTCTGTCATGTCCGAGAGAGCACAGGCTTCTCGGACCCTGGATGTGTGGCACATTGCATAAACAACATCGCTCATTAAAACACTCCTACACAACGACGGTTATACAAAGTCGTCGTGGGTCGTAACCATGGGGATAACACTCCCCCTCCTGTCTTGAAGTCTCAGGCTGAAAACATGTTTGTTTGAATATCGGTGTTTGAATTTGAGCTGAAAGAGGTTGTTGACTTACACTCAATTTAGCAGGTGACCAGGTAATCATATGAGCAAATCCATTTCCCAGAGGTGTGATTGGTGGGCACACACAGGTGTGGCCACCTAGTGAAGACAACACACACTGACCATGGCCCTTTATCCAAGAGCTGTCATAGCAGGGCCAACATGTGTAGACCCCCGCAACGTGTCGGGGCCTGGGCGTCTAAGGCTACAGCCCCTAATGTTTTATTAATGGCCCCCGATCCATGAACCAACGTTATTTTGTATTTTCTTTGCAAAAAAAAGCTATCAGAAAAGAAACGCTGGATCTAAACATTTGTCATTCTGATCATGCATTAAAGCCCTCAGAAATCATATGATATCATTGATCAAAAACGTTTTGGGTCCTCTGGGTGTCTTTCAAAAAGTAGATGTACTTCACACTCCTTGACACGGGCACATTCTGTGTGAGCGAGCGAGGGAGCGGGAGAGAGAGAGCGAGAGAGAGCGGTTACAGGGCTTGTTATTGCACTAAACTGCATGAACTGTATCGGAAAAAATAATTGTGTGCATGTGCATGGGTGTTTTCGTGTGTGTGCATGTCTGCATGTGTGCATGTGTGTGTTTGCAAGCGAAGAAAATTGTACATTCTGATAAACTAAAGTTAACAAAAATATAATTAACGTTTTTTCTCTAGTCTGGTACAGAAGCATGTCAATAAATGTTTAATGATTGCAGTTGTGAAGTTTTCTGCGTCTATTCAATACTAATGCTTATTGCAAACTACGGTACTACTACTAACTACTAACTAACTATATACATTTTGTACAAAATATTACCTATGAAGATATTTTCTTCGGACAAAACGTGGCTGCATTAAAAAGAATAAAAGCGGAGCTTGTTTTTAAAAAAACATTCAGGGAACACCCCCCCCCCCCTCTCAGAACCCCCTACAGAGATCCAGGCTAAGCCCTGAAAGTATTGCATGTGGTGAGCACCATGGACCTTGTTACACACCCATACATTGCAATGGGAGTTGTTTCATTTGTGCGTCAAAGCAAAGCGCCAGCAACCGTCATCTTTTATTTTATTTTCACTAGTTACGTGTACTCACCGTGCAATGGTAAACAAAAGTAGCAGACTCAAAGTAGTGCCATGAGGGACACCTGTGATTGACCTGCAACAACACTCCTATCAAATGGGTCTAGAAGTGGCTATGCATTCAATAGCATGTGTTTACCTGTAGAGGGTGGCACATAATACAAACCAATCTACGTGGTGGGAATGTTGGGGGGGGAATGTTTGATCTTCAAATGAAAGTGCTCTTGGCTAAAGTACAAAAATATATATTTTTTCTTTTCTTGTAAACCCACCACCATTTTGGTGGTCACACCAGTTTGTGTTGACATTTGAATTGTCTTCGAGCCTCACCTTTCTCAGTATCCTACCGTAATCACATCCAAAACTTTTTTCTTTCCATTTATAAGATATCCGTGCTTGCATAACCGTATAATTTGTTTGCTCCATCTCTCTCTCTATGTTCCCACAAACTCACTCCTTCCCTCTCTCTCTCTCTCTCTCTCTCTCTCTCTCTCTCTCTCTCTCTCTCTCTCTCTCTCTCTCTCTCTCTCTCTCTCTCTCTCTCTCTCTCTCTCTCTCTCTCTCTCTCTCTCTCTCTCTCTCTCTCTCTCTCTCTACTCTCTACATTGGTCTAATTGACCCATGTGTATCAGAGTGGCATAGCAAGAGGCTATTCTGAATGCAAAATGAGACTGAAATCCTGTTGTAATCCTTTCAAATCCAATCATAATACATGTTTGTCTTTCTTTCTCCATTTCTCCCATCTCGTTTTCCCCATGCTTTTCTCGTTTGAATTGACTGACGCGTCCAAAAGTGCAAGCAGTAGCATGCCGCTGATGAAAGTTTAGCACATTAGTGAAATATCTCTTGGCTCCTTATAACAGCGCTTGGTTGCTAAATTCTCTTTCATCATGGTGGGAATGTGTGTAATACGTCGTATGTTGAGAAGAAAACTTAGCCTCGGTGCATGGCTGCGTTAAATAAGACAAGCTATTGAATTACACATAAATCATAATTATGTTCTGATCAATTATTATGGAAAGCCCCTGAGGCAGCCACACATTAAATGAGCCTTCACGGGGCCTGCGTGCAGACTGAGAGCTGCTTGTGGAGCTTGGCCTGGAGGGGAGGTGGGGGGTTGTCTGTCATAACAGCTGTTCTAAGCCTGCACCCCAAGGTGCGTAAATCCAAAGACCTTCGGGGAAACAACGAACAGATACATAAATTGAATTAGTAATCAATAGCCTCGCGTGCTTACGGTGGTTGTAAATGCTTTGTAGGTAGACAATGTAATCCAGCAGCAGCAACCTGTGGTGTGTTCTGCCAATTGAAATGCTTAATGTAGAAAAATTAAATGTTGCTTTGGCTGGGAAGGCTGCATAATGGAGCTGGGTTTATTGGCAGCTACTGTCGCCATACTCTGTGCTGTTTATATTTGCATGTCTCACATTCACCAATGAAAACACACAAATGCACCAACACACATAGAAGCACACACACATCGGCACACAAGCACACGCACAAACACACACTAGCCACTGTGCGAATAATGTGCTGCAGAATGGCTCAGCTTTTGTTTAACATGAATCACCGTTTATAAATGGGATGCAGGTTTACAGGTTATCTAACACATACTATTGAGAATATTCATCATCAATAGTCCAAATATATGCCGTGTCAGAGACATTTATCTGTTAGACAGTAAGTCGCATTAAGAATGTCCTTTTGCCGTGTGTACTACAGGAGTTAAAACTAACGTTGGCAACATGGCAGTTAAAGTGGGAGAGTATAATCAACCGATATAGCAGGAAGATGGTGTCCAAAGTGGCTCAAGCACCATGGAAAGCGACAGGCTCCTCACATAACCAAGGAGCTTCAGTAAGCTGCAATCAGCTCCATGAACTGCAAATATTTAATTGGCGTGGGGAAAAAGGGCAACCAACAATCACGTTCAATGACAAAGAACCTAAACTTGTAAGCTATGACCTTTACATTTACAGACCAAATATTTAAATCCAACTCATAAATCAATCAAGGAACCTCATCCCTTGACCCTTGGCTACTTGATGCTGTCGTAGATGACACCCTTTTGGAAGTACCTACTGGCACCTTAAACAATACAGGCTAGGTAATCAGAAGGTTGGAGAAAATGAAAGAAATTCACAGTGCGTATCTTTCACTTACTAAATCTGAGCTGACGAAGAACTCTTAGTCTGATTGCGTTTTTATGAACTTATTGTTCATAAAAATGTAAATCGGATTCAATGATCAAATGTTCAGAAGACACACAGCTGCCCTAGTATAAGAGTTCCTCCAATTACCCCCCCCCCCCCCCCACCACCACCGCTTTATAATAAGGGTAAAATAATTAACAATTATTTAATATTAGTTAATGCAGTAATAATCATTAATTTAGTTAATTAACGTTGTGTAATGGCGCTATGCAGCGCTTTCGTGCCGTTTGTTCAACAAGAGGGAAAGAGCCCTCTCTCCGTTCCTCATACTTCCTCTCCCTATCTCCCACTTTCTCCCAAAATACCTCTCTCTCTACCCCACCCCTTTCTCCCTAAATAACTATTTTTCCATCTGCCCCTCCTTTCTCCCCATCTACCTGTCTTCTCATCTGCCCCTCCCACTCTCTCCAAAATACCTCTCACTATCTAACCCTCCCCCTTTCTCCCCCTCTACCTCCCTTCCTCTCTGACCCTCCCCCTTTCTCCCCTCGATCTCCCTCTCTATCCGCCCCTCCCACCTTCTCCCTAAATACCTCTCTCTCTATCTGTCCCTCCCTCTTTCTCCCTAAATACCACTTTCCCTATCTGCCTCTCCCCCTTTCTCCCTAAATACCTCTCTGCCTATCTACCCCTCCACCTTCCCCCCTCTACCTCCCCCCCTATCTGCATCTCCCCCTTTCTCCCCCTCTACCTCTCTCCCTATCTGCCTCTCCCCCTTTCTCCCCCTCTACCTCTCTCCCTATCTGCCTCTCCCCCTTTCCCTCCCTTCCTATCTGTCTCTCCCCCTTTCTCCCCCCTTCCCTCCCTTCCTATCTGCTTCTCTTAATTTCTATCTCTACTTGTTATCTGCATCTTTCATGTCACCCCTTTGTGTCTCTTGACCTTAATCCACAAACACACACACACACACACACACACACACACACACACACACACACACACACACACACACACACACACACACACACACACACACACCACACATTCAGGGATACACACTCTCTGACACAGACCCTCACACGGATACACACACGCCAGTACAGCCACACCAAAGCTCCTTCCAACAGCATGAGCGTGTACATTAATAGATTATAATACATCTGCTTGCTAATTAATTGCACATGCCAAAGACTTAGTAATACTTAGTGGGCGTACTATGCACAGCATTTTGCCTTCGCAAGCACTCCATCCCCCCACTCAACACAGCCTTGTCCAACCTCCACCTTGTCCAACCGTTCACTTGCATGGGCCCTTCACAGCTTCCGGCGGTAAAAGTATATTTGATAATTCACCGTTGCTAAGTATAATTGACCGCTGTCAAGGAAAACAAAGGATTTTTTCCCTCTAATGACGTCTTTGGTATCACTCCGCGAGTAGTCCGGTAACTTGTCAACCCCAGCGTCTTCGGTTGCTAAGCGACGTCAACGTCTTTGGCGGACTATTTCTCTGCTGATCAACACTATGAATGCTGGTAATATACATTGTAAATAAATTGTTTCGTTTTGGGAAGTAGCCATGTAATAAGCGGGATAATGTATAGGACTTCGCCGGTCATTATCGTAAAATAAGCCACTTCAGGGCGAAGCAAGACACCTTCGCTGCGTGTCGGTGTCCTGTTCGCCCTGTCGGGGCTTATATTCCCGATAATGCCCGGCGTTCTATACATTATCCCTTACATAATATCCATAAACAATTCATAAGAAAATGTTTCTAATTTGTCTGTTTGTGTCCTGGTACAACCCCCCCCCCCCCCTCCCCCACACACACACCACTCCCTCCTACACCGCCCCCCCCCCCCACCCCCCACAGATCCACTCCCTACACAAACACACACACACACACACACACACACACACACACACACACACACACACACACACACACACACACACACACCTGTACACCTCAGCCTGTACTGCATGCACTTGCTATTCAGAAACTACGAGCAAGGTATCCAGATTATCCAGATGAAGCAGTGTCCCGGGAGGCTGCGGCGCTGCTGTTGTTTATGCGTTAGCAAACCCTGCCACACCTCCTCTTTGTTTGAGTGCTTTAGGAGGTTGGGTAACAGACTATTAACACAGGTAATGGTCCAAACACTGCCAATAAAACTCGGGGTTAATGAGAACCAAGCCATAAAGAGGAGCTTCCTTTTCTCCCTCTCTCTTACTCTCTTTTACAACTGACATTGAAGAAATACCTTTTAAAATTACCCTACTGAGGCAGGCGCGAATGAAAGCCATACATTTGATTTATATTTGAATTTCAATCTGTCATTTTCACAGTTCTAAATGAGTAGACTTGTTCCATCCTTCACAACTCAACTGTCTCCCGTTCAGAAGGAGAGGAGGGCCATTTTCGTTGAGTTTAACTTTCACTTTTACATCCACACATATTAATTAAATCCCCAAGTTCCATTCAAGTTCCATTCTTCTGCTTCGGTTTTATTTAAATCCACCTTGACAGGATTACATTTCCCTTCATGATGAACGACGTATTGTCGCCTCGACGACACAATGTTGTTTCCATGGTTTTTCATTAGACACAGTGACGGGTGGCGTCGCATAACAGGAAGCTGTTTATCTCTGAGGGCGAAGCGATGGTACTTGAAATCGAGACTCGAGATATGGAGTAAACACAACAAAATGAATAATAAACACCAGCGAGATCAACATAAACACACACAAACACACACACACATATTATGCAGCCAGCAATATACACATAGAAAGATGAGCCAATAGCAACTGGTTGATAAACAAGTTTGGATAACCACACATCGACAGACACACACACACACACACACACACACACACACACACACACACACACACACACACACACACACACACACACACACACACACACACACACACACACAGAGGAAGGCTCACCTATGAGAGCGATCTGTTTGGAGGATTGCAGCTGAAGATCCAAGCCATTCTTCAGCCAAATGAGTTTTGGGTTTGGGATGCCGTCGGCATGGCAACGGAGGCTGGCAGACACTCCAGGTTCCTGGGCCTGGGTCTCCGGGTAGACCAGGATGACTGGTGGGACTGCACACACAGACACACATACATATATGTATATATGTATATAAATATAGACACACAAACCCACACACACCAGAGAGACAAACACAGAGGACACACAAGCAGTGAAAACTAATTACACACAAACAAACTGTGTCATGGTACACCAGGATTCCTATGGGTAACTTCATACACGCACACACTCACAAACCCACGTAACACCATAACTCCAGAGCTCTGGGGGTGCACGATTCGTGAGCCCTGCATGAAATGGCTTTCTGACGTGATCCCCCCCTTCACAAGTTCTGTAGGGAGGGGCTGCTCTCCAAGCATATCCCTCCCCAGTGGGCCAGACACCCCCACCTCCCACCACCATGGAGTCAGGTGGGAGCGGAACACCGAAACTGTAGGCTGTTTTGTAAGCTCTCCCTTTTTACTTATATATATATATATATATATATAAAAAAGATTTACACAAGGCATATACATTATAGATATAGATAGAGGTGGTGATTGGGACGTCTAGTGACTACATGCAATAATCTTCCCCTGGATCAAGAAAGAAACTTGGAGGATACATTTGAAATGATCAACTCTTAGTCCAGTTAAATCCCGTCAAATTAGTTTTCTATTTTGAAGTTTTCTTATTGCTGCAGGGCCTTGGGAGGGGCTGACGCCTCCCTTCTAATTATGGATGTAACTGGTGGAAGCCTGCTGCTAATTAAATTAGATTGGAATAATAATGAATTAGCTTAAATAAGACATGTATCGTATTGGCAGCAAGGCTGTTCAATGTTTAATATATATGCACCATACATTTTGGCTTATAGGGTCTTAACAAGCATTACATTAATAGTTCATCTATTGAGGGGCATCCATGAGGGATCCTTAAGTGAAACAAAAGCAACAAACAATAATTAATTACAATAACAAATAATGATATGTTAATCAACCATTTTAATGAGAACCCTGAATCCCATTATGAACCCTGGCCTCTCACTTAACCCCAATCTGCCAGGCTACACTCCTGCTCAGGTATTTTGCACATCTCAATTGCTTTCTTATGAACCTTTCCTCTTGCAAAACACAATAAACAATTAGGCTTATTGTAGGGCTAAATTGAAAATAATTTCTTCCTTTATGTTGTGTCTTGCATGCAGCTCCTTGTTGAAACAAAGGCTGCTGAAGTGTGTGTGTGCATCTCTTTATGACTTTGAAGGTGTATGTGTGTTTGTGTTTGTGTATTCGTCTGTGGCTTATTATCTGTGTGTCTGTGTGTGTGTGTGTGTGTGTGTGTGTGTGTGTGTGTGTGTGTGTGTGTGTGTGTGTGTGTGTGTGTGTGTGTGTGTGTACTCGCCCATGTTGCGTTTCTAATCTTCCATTTGTAATGCTATAACATGGGGGGGTGGGGGCGTTCCCGAGACGGCTAAGCAATCCCTCGTGTGTAGGAGGGAGAAGCCCTATGCAAATGATTAGTCTGAGTGGGAGTGTTGATACCCTGCCTGCTGCTACTTAAACACACCCTGTGTGGATGTCTGTGTGTCTGTGTTTGCCTGTATATCTCTCTGTGTGTGTGTGTGTGTGTGTGTGTCCGCTGGCTGTTTGATGTTGCCCAGCTCAGATGGGCAGCCATCTCTTCAAGCAAATCCATTGGACACTCTTAAGACGTCGAGAGTTGGTCCAAATCACACATGAGAATGGCACCCAACAAAGCTGTGCATAATTGTAGTTATTTGTATGGGAGCAGGCATAAGGTAGGGGGCAAGGAGAGGTATTGTTTCAGAATAGCACAGCTGCGCAATTCATTCTTATTGTAGGGAAACTAATCACTTTGACAAAGCGCTTCTTTCAGCGAACCGTGCACTTCTCGTAACATCTGACAAACTAACTGACACCACATTAAGGATGACAAAATCTCAAGTCTCAAGTTGTAGGAATATAGCCCTATAAAAATACTATGAACTGCATGCTCTTGTGTATAAGACGCATCGCCACGCTCAAAGAGTATGGCTAGAGTTCCAACAGATTGATTATTTATGATTTGTTCGTTCCTATAACTATAGAAGCCTAATTTAAACGTTAATGAAGGTTGAATAGAAGTGCACTGGAGTGATGTTAGTTTGACGATATTCTCTTGCAAAACAAAAACAGCTTGTTGAAATAGGACCGATTTTGTTCATAGCAGTCTTGTATAAAGACACACTATGAGATCGCTGAGATCCATATTGAACGAGTTGTTTTCCTAACATTAAGGACATTGTGTGGCCCTCTGGGAAATGTCTGTGAAACATTGTCCAATGTGTAAACAGGCCTAATAGGGAATCAATCGTTTCTCTATGAGCTATTTAGACTTGGAAGCAGAACTGGGAGAATATTGAACGTCAAACTGAATTCCTCATTACGGATCACATTGTGTGCGTCGCCCTCCCTCTGAAACAACCCAAATATATTAAACACGTCTTACACAAATTGATCAGAATTTATGGAAGGCTATAATATAAAACTAAATAGGCGATAAAAGTGTGAGTATTCATGTTTAAACGACACAAGACAAGCGCGTCATCAGGTAAAGACACAACTTCAACCAGGAAACCTTATGGAAGTTACCATATAATTAAGCAGTGTGGTGAGGGTTAGGGATTAACATTAGGAATAGGTTGGTGCAGCACTAAGTTTGGGCTCAGCTGTTCTGTCACTTAAAAGATCATTCATTTACACAGCCACAGCATTAGGGAACAATATCTCCGTTTATATCTGTGAAATGACCTATAGAACATTGTTCAGTATCTACAGTCCTAATTAAGGGAAATGTGTAATTATTTAATAATAACATCAGTGTCTGTTTGTTTGTAATGTAATGCTGAAAATGAAAATGGTTGGTTGGTATTGGAATGTATTTAGGCTATTTTGTCTGAATGCGACATCAACTCATTGAATGTTACAAATGTGTTTCATTGTTTATTTCTTATGTGTGGACCACAGGAATAATAGCACATTACACGTATGCTGCTAATCCGACAAATAAACAATAAAGTCGGTATTAATTACATGCTATATACATCAGGTTGTTTAACTGCTTGTTACACGTGTTATTATACTGTTAGGAGGATTCTGCAGTTTTCACATAATTAATAATAATACAATAATAATAAAATAAGTGATCACTATCATATCATTCTCCTGACTTCGACTTAGTAGTATCATTGTACTTCCCAGCACTATATGTAGGTAAGTAAGGGGCGTTACTGACCATTCACCTGCAGAACATGCGTTTGGTGAAGGTCCTCGTAGCCGTATGCATGGCAACTGTACTTCCCCATGTGGATGGTGGTCACCTTGGTGATGTACAGGGAGCCGTCATCCCCAAAGTCCTGCAGGGGGGGAAGGAGCGAGGGAGAGAGAGAGAGAGAGAGAGAGAGAGAGAGAGAGAGAGAGAGAGAGAGAGAGAGAGAGAGAGAGAGAGAGAGAGAGAGAGAGAGAGAGAGAGAGAGAGAGAGAGAGAGAGAGAGCAAGGAGAAGAGAGAGCAGAGGGAAGGAGTGAGTTTGTGAGAACATAAGAATGAGAGAGAGTTTGGCAGTTAAAAGGCAGTGTGTGCATAACAGGAGGGCAATATTGGAGTCACGCACAGAGCAAGATGCACAGAGGGAAGAAAACAAGAAACAAAAGAGACAGCAAGAGAGAGAGACATAGAGGGCCAAGCATGGGGGAGGGGGGGGAATAAGTTAGAGGAGACACAAACGCAACTTCAGATAGCATGAGAGGAGGAAGACAAGAAAAAAAAGACAGGTAGAAGGGAGATGGGGGGGGGGGGGGGCTGATAAAAGACAGAGAGAGAGAACGGAAGAGAGAGTGAGGGAGAGTGATGGGACAGGAAGAGGGGCTATGAATCAACGGGTGTCCCCGCCGCGCCCAGGAAGGTGTTGGGGGGATTCGATCCCTCCCCCATGCGTCGTGGCGCTGCCTACGCCTGACTAATGGCAGGGGTTAAAAATATAAAAGCCATTAGGCTGATGAACGACGCCAGTTGTTGTGGGTGCAGCATTCAGTAGTCACCTGGGGAGTTCCAGCTTCCCAGCTTCACTCGGATTAAGACATTAAATAGTGTGCCGTCCTACAGAGTAGCGCAGCAGATGTACGGGGTGGAGATGGTGGTGGAGGTGAAACGTGGAGGAGGAGGGAGGGGGGGGTATTGCACTATTTCACAATATGGGGCCAAACAAGGAGAAGAGGTTGGCCTTTTTTCTACTTGGACAAAAGTTGTCTTGATGTGAGCGCAGAAAGTGTGAAAGGATCTTTTCAATAAACTTGATGAGGGCAAAATGCGATCATTGGTATATGATCAGTAATTAATGGCTGCCCCCGAATTTATGTTGCGAACATGATGACTTTGACCGCTGGTTACGATAAAAGCAGGGTTACAGCAATGACTGTAGACCCTCCCTTTGGTCCTCGATCACAGTGTGGGAGGACGTGATCAGTGGCTGTATCCCTGTTGATGACCTTATTGATTAGAAGTCAACTCAATGGAAAGTGGAGGTTTTTCATGTTTCTTGTTCAAATGATGCCAACAGGTATAAGATGATTGTGGGAGTGTGTGCTAAGCACCAGGCCATGTAGCCATGTAGGACATATTCTTGAGTGTGTGTGGTGACGGCTGGTTAAACATTGCACATTGATTGTTCAACGTGCAACAGGTGTGCAGCCTCACCCGGCCCCAGAGTCCGATCAGTCTGACTCAGGCCAGGGGTGGCTGGATCAACCAGCCATCATCCACACACACTCACAATCATTTTTATGTATAAGTATGTGTCTGTATGATTAGCATATGGGCTAAATGGGATCTTAATTTAGCATCCATATCAACTTGCATTGAATTGAATTCATTTCAATTTCTCATCATGAAACAACGTGTTTCCTTTGTGAAACCATACATTTAGGGACACACAGAACTTAAATGAAATATAGCATGTCTCCAAATGTTAGTCAATAAACAACCAAATGTATATCAAACTGTTGCTGTTTGATATACTATATTTCTTCACTAATCCCGTAAAAACAAAAACAAACAAGCATGCTTCATCAGCGTTCAGCGACCCAACACGATTTATTGGTCTGGGATCAGTGAGGAAAGTTGTTGTTCTTATTGACACTCAATGCTAATAAACTGCATTCACAAAGCCCTCTTTAATACATTGAAATACAAATCCTCCCCTTTCATATTTAATTTGTCCCTCAATTCTAATAGTTCTTGTAGTGTGTGCTGTAGAGATCCTCGTCCAATTATCTCCCTGATATTGTCTTGTTCTTTTGTGCATGTTTCTTATCTTACTCCCACCTCCCAGCCCAGCCCCTCTGAGCTCCAAGGCAACAGATCCTTAACGCTCTGTGTGTCACGCCCCTTCTCTTTCTCCCTCGCTCCATGTCCACCAATAGTGTTTCAAAACGGTCCGGCCAGACCCATGGAGTAGCACACAGTGAGGGAGCATTGGCATGGCACAATGCACAGCCTTTGGTCAGGTTGTGCATTGTGCCATCAACTCCGCTGGTCTCATGGGGACCATATACATAAGACCGAAGACGGCAGTGAGATGCATAGCCTCGAAACCCCATGAGGCAATCTGTTTAATCTGCTTCTGGGTTTCAGTTGTTTCACTCAGACCGCTTGGATGTGGCTGTTACATGCTGCAGGGGTGTATTGATTTGATAGATTTTTTTAAGGTTGCTTATAATCACGTTACCTAAGATTGTTTTTCGGCTAATATTCCTTTTTCCTTTGTTTTGTGCAGTTTGATGTGAAGGCATGCGTTAACGATCACTCATGGCTCTTGCAGCGCTTGATGATGTATTCATGGGAATACCAATACACACACACAAGTGCGCACACGCACACTATGGATGGTCAAAGTTGTTGAAAACACTGATTTTTACTCTCCTTTTCCTTACCTGTAAAACGCCAAAAAATTAAGCGTTTTGGGCGGCTTTTTAACACGCGATTGAACGCATCAAATAGTGCGTAATTCTTTTTTATAACTAGGTATTTTTGTCAAAAAGATTTGTGCACATTTCCATATGAAAACACGAAAATATAAATGTTCTTAAAATACAGATATATTGCATGATAGACAGAGGGCATGTACCCTAGATTGATTTATGACGAATATTTTGAACATGACGAGAAAATGACGTTCATATTTGGTTCCCTTTTAAATATAGTGTTAATAAAAAATAAGCAACACAAGTTGCCTATTGAGTGTGAGTATAAATTGCACATCACATCGCTATGGGAACATGCCCACTGAAGATCATGTAATTTCAATCTTCATATCAATGTTTGAAGTACGTTTTGTTTATATTTCATTATTTTTTTTTTTAACATAACACTTCTTTACCATCGTCGTCATTGATATTATAACCTAAAGAAAAGGGGCTACTGGTAAAAATAGCAAGAAGATTCAATGAAGACCTACATAACAGACTTTCAATTCACACTGAACACAGCTGTAGTAGGGGTATGCTACTATGCTACTTAACGGAGAACACAATGGAGACAAAACTTGGCGATCCTAGTGAAAAAAATGGTTAGTCTGCAGTGTAATACTGAACACATTACTGTACACATGGATTCAACACCCGATATAGCCTAGGTACATAATGTAGTGAAGTGAATGCACAGCACCAACAACAGATCATTGCTGTACTGGTGTACGCTTACTTCAGGCTATTTTACGAGTTCAAAAGCAAAGTCAAAAGCAGCCTAAACGCTGTATTTGCAGACGTCGTACAGTTGAGGCAAAGCGGTGCAAGAAACTGGGTTTTGAACCACTAAATAAATTCACAGGAGCACTTTGGAGATGTCAGCAATTTTGCGGTGCTTCAAAGGGTAATTGTGTTGAACTTCTTAGTTTTTGCTCTGTTACTATGTCTGTCTATGAAATTGACATATACTTTTTTCAACAGTCATCGCCCAAAGAAATTCATTTTGAGGAAAGAAACAGGTAGCAAAGCAAAGGGAAGGGCTACTGACTGTCAACTCTGGTCGCACCTCTTTCATAATGCTTTGTTTTGGAAATGTCAAACTAGTAATTTGCCCTCTCTGGCTTATACTAACAATGAGACTATCACAGATACTCTGTTGACATAAGCAGAAGTTCTTTGCTAATGCCAATCTTCATCAATTGATTTGCTTTGCGGTGACTTCTGCACACATAGCCGAAGGCTTTATGCTAGTGCTCCCTTCCTTATTGGTGAGAGAAGGCTACAGTCGCCCACAGTGGCCGATATGGGATTGGCCAATGTAACACAAAGAGTATTTGATACAATTATGATTGTATCAATAAGATTAGAGTTGGTAGAGACAGTTCAGAGACGGATTCGAGTAGGTGGAGAAAACTACGGTGGGTGGAGACGTTTTGGAGTGGGTGGAGACCGCTTTAAGTGGGCATGGACAGATCACAGGGGGTGGAGACAGATTAGCTTGCTGGTGACAGATAACTTTGGGTGGAGCCCAGATGCGGAGGGTAGAGACAGACCCAGAGTGACAGGCTGCAAGAGAGGATGAAATTGCTCTTCAAATCGGGGTGACACCAAACGTGTACTCACGTTGATGTCCTCAAGGTCCAAGAAGTTGAGAATTATGCCGTTCCTCTTCCAGATGATGGGTGGGCGCAGTGTCCCCTGGATGGCACAGGACAGGACCATGCTGAGGCCGACTGTTACCGTGGAAACGCTGATCCGCTGCTCCTCGGGCAGGCTGAGCTGGACCACCTCTGTGTAAAGGAGAAGGGGTGAGAATAAGAGCAAAACATGATCAAACGGTAAGGAGACAGAAACTAGGGAACTGAATGAGGGCATTTATATGATAGAAAGGAAGAGCGAGAAACATGAATACATGTGGCAACACAAAGCAGGAGATAATCGTAATAGGGAATTTATTACAAAGAAAACACAGAACCAAGAAGCAAACGGTAAAAAACCAACCCCAAAAACAGACAAGAACCACAGGCTATTTAGAGGATTGTTTCGTGGCGGTACCCCAGCGCCGCTCAATACATCTCAGCGTTCATCTCATTGGCAGTCAGACGGGAAAGATAAACAGCTGTTACTCCGCAAGGGTGAGAGCGAGAGCTGTCTGCTGATACAAAAGGACCAGTGTCAGAGGACACTCCGCTAGCCAAATATCATTCTTCTCAATGAGGGGGAATTTATGTTCATGAAAATGGCCTTCCAATTCAATTCACCTTTATGGCAAATTGAGAATTATTCTTCCCCAGTTCCCTTCGGTCTCATAAATAGAGGACTGCTGCCCAGGTTTGGTCCTAGTGGAACAATGGTAATGGTGAAACCATCTGAACATTTGCAGCATGGACGCTCATATGTTAACCCTGTTAACCGTTCCAAAATGACTTTGGAGATAAAACCATGAAGTTTGAAGAGTAAGTGCTCCGTTGGGAGTGTCCCCTCTAAACCCATTCCCACACAGAATTCTGCTGACGATTCCTTGATCCATCTGCTTGCTCTCTGCGATACCATTTATTATCTCAACACGACACGGGCAGATAACTCACCTGCACAGCCAGTGATTAATTGTTCATCCTGTGACTTTATTTACCCTTGAAACAAACATACAATACCCATAACTTAGTTATGTTTTAAGTCCCACAGTGAGGTTCAACGTTGCACTGTTGTGTACCATTGGCATCATTCCTGCCTCTCAGAAAGTACAACAGACAGCTGCTGATAGACTTTGATGTCTGAGAGGAGCAACCTCAGGCCCCGACCCCTCTGGCTTCAAACATGGCTGTTGTAAGAGACCCCCTAGACAGTAATCCTCTCTCTCTCTCTCCTCCCCCCCCCCCCCTCCCTCCCCCCCAGTGACAGACTCACCCTGGGTTTGACAGCAGACCTCAGCTGTGATCTCTCAGAAAATGCCTCAGGTCTTGACAGACTGGGCAGGTGGTGATTGTTTAAAAAAAAGACTATATATAAATAAATAAACAGAAAAAGGTGATGCCTCAGCGAAGCTATCAGTTGGGGGGGGGGGGGGGGGGGGATGCAGAGGGTTCTGGAACCTATTGATTCACCGCGGCATCCCGGGGTCCGCTGTCAGGAGCGGGAGCTCACAGCGTGACAGACGGCCACGCACACCGGAACGACGGCATCATCCGATAAGCAGGGAATCTGCAGTGTCATCCTGTGTCATCGGCGCCGACGTTGCTTATTCAGTAAGCCCGTGGGAGTGGGGGGGGGGGGGGGGGGGGGGATGGGAGGTGGGGGGCAGGGGGGTATCTGGTTTACAAAGCTCTAAGGGCAAAGCATGCAGCGTGTCATTCTCTAAAGTGCCAAAGCTAATGCATCATTGCAGTCCAATCCAGATTTATCTAAGCAATCATAAGGTGTGAAAGCACATGAAACAGAAACATGAGATATGGAGACAACAGGGAGGACGCTGCTGTTTGCTGATAAGCTACCTGGGAAACCTTTCATCAATTGCTTTTTCCTTCCTATTTCCAATCACGCATCGGAAACATAACGCGTCCCCATCATGTGTGCTTGTGGATGCGCTCGTGCCTAATTAGTTTGAGTCTTGATCCCTGATGACGAGAAGTGGAACGGTCAGGCCTTCCCGAGTGATAAACAGTCTTCATGATGCCTTAGTGGGGAAGCTGCCTAGACACGACCCTTCTGGAAGACAGGCTCCATAACCGCAGGCAAGACTGTCTGCGCCACCCAAAGATCCCGTTTAGCCTCAGAAACAAGGCCAGCTTAAACCCCCTGACTGTAGCTGGGGAAGGATAACATGGCATTATATACTTGTTCCCCCTGCTAGCCCCGTTGCGCCTACACACAAACGCACGACTAACTTATCACAATAGTCACTTTGTGCTTGAGATTAATTCTTTATCTATATGTTGATTAACGCACTATTGATGGGCTGATATTCCCTGTTAACCACTCTTTGGAGGGGACTGGTCCGGCCAATGAGGGAATTTCTATTTCCATCCTTTTCCCAGTCTCTGTGTGAGGGTAAGAGAAAGTATCTTATAATGGGGATGATGAGTAATTAAAAAATAAAGTAGGATATCAAAACAAGGAGCGGAGAATGGCATGGCAGCAGAGAGCGTGTAAGAGAGCTTGGCCATACAATTAAGTAGACAGAGAGAATGAGAGCAAGAGAGAGATAGTGTAAAGTCTGAAATGTTTTTATAATTAGAATAGGAACAGAAAGAGGGGTTGACTGAGGTAGTGAGTGAGAGAGAGGGGGAGAAGGAGAGGACGAGCGGTAAAAAAAAGGGTGGAGGAAAGAGATTGAGGGGGGAACATATGCAGGACGAAGGAGGGGGAGTGAGCCACAGAGAGGAACGGAGGATTGGGATGCAGAGCACGCAGGTGGTCCACTGGTGAATAACTAATGTCGGGAGGAAGCTCTGGAAGTTGTCCCGCTCAACTTGTGTTAGCGCAGACACTGATGAGTTGGAATAACACATGAACCACCCAGACAGCACAGCAGCTAATCACTACAACGATCTGCGCCCACCCCATGCTCCACATCAGACAACTGCCAGGGTAATCCCGCAGACGGAGAGAGCAGTAGCCAATCAGAATGGATTCTTTTTTGTTTTACACACAGGAAGCACAGCAGCTAATCCACCCACTTTTTTTTCCGCAATCGTGATTGAATACCTGGAAGGCAGACTCACAGGAAGAGTGAGTCTGCCTTCTGCCTTTTATTTACCATAAAGTGTCAAAGAACATTATTGTTAACATGCAAGAGTTCCTCGTCACCCCCTGAGCCTGTGTCTTTCTTGTTAAACTGTTGGCTGCACTTACAATGCACTTCACATACACACACTTCACACACACACACGCAGGGACAGACGAACGTATGGATGACCAAAAGGGTCACAGTCCTCCTCATTGCAGACGTGTTTTGATTTAAATCGGCGTAAAATCCGGCAGCTGACCTTTCAAAACACCACATATGATGCTGTATAATGCTAGTTGTTCAATTTGCCGTCTTTTAGGGTATTGTGGTGGGCAACTATATAATGGTGTAAAAGGTGGCGTTTTGGATGGCTATTTGACACATTAAACAGTGTGTTAAATACAGAGTTTGATAAGAATCAAAGAGCCTCCTTTTGCTTGTCGCAGCCTATGAACCTCCTTCACCCAGTCAACAATAACCAAAGTCAGACCTCACCAGTCCCCTGTTGATCTCGTCGTTCGCCGCGGTGCATTTACTGCACTGCACCATGTCGACCCAGTCTATATCAGGTGTGTGATCCTTTCAATTCGTTCAATTCAGTAATACACTGAGGGCTAGACATTATCTTCACTTAGATAACCATGTTCTGTCTCCCTTTAGATCTCAGAAAGCAACTTACTGAAAAAGCTCATGATAATTGTATTCCCACCCAGGTTTCGTGAAGTAAATTAGGAAGACACATTACTATTCACAGCATTTAAATGAATAACATGGTGCCGGCAGGGCTTTGTTTGCGGTGAGGCTATTAACAAGAAGCCACGGGATGCGTTGAAGTGACTTGTGTGTGGGGAGGATAGTATCTAAAACTCTGTACACATTAACAACTTCTCTTGTGATGACAAAGATATGCACTGTAGTGTGGGTGGCCAGAATCCAAGCTCTTTGGACTGCAGTTGAAGAGTTTTTATGGGCATAACCCTGACATTCAATAAGTGTGTATGTATCGACCTGTCAAAATGCATGGCAACATTACCATATACGTCGTAAATAAAAAATACAATACTACCTCTAAACATTCAGTTCCTCCGTCTGTGTATGCATCTCATTCTCTCTCTCTCTCTCTCTCTCTCTCTCTCTCTCTCTCTCTCTCTCTCTCTCTCTCTCTCTCTCTCTCTCTCTCTCTCTCTCTCTCAGCCCCTATGTATTCATACGCATATTCCCTGAGTCACACTTAATTGTAAATCCTGCCCCCAACCCCCCCATCACTATTTATGTGGGTGGTGGCACCAACACCAACTCCTGCACACATCACTCTCTATGTAAGTGACTAAGGGAGGTGATTATTCATACAGGGGGGGGGAAACCTGGACGAGCAATTGGCAGGCAACCTATTAATCACTCTGGATGCAGACCCCCTAATCTCCCTCAGGTAGAGAGGAACCCTGCCTAACCATTATATTCACAGCCTTAGTCTCCGCCTGGCCCCCCTATCTCTCTCTCTCTCTCTCTCTCTCTCCCTCTCTCCCTCTCTCCCTCTCGTACGTATTTCCACTACACCCACCACTAGCTGATTGTTTCTCTGGCTCTCTTCTCTGTCTTTGTTTTATATCCCTCTCTCACTCGTTCTCAGTGTGTCTTCCATTCTTTATTTGTCTCCCTGGCTCTGTTGGTATAGTTCCCTCTGAGTGTGTATCTGTACCTTAGATCATCTCTCTCCCGCTGCATCTTTGTATTATTTCCGTGACCATCTGTTGCCCTTTCCTTCCCCGTCTCTCTTTATTCCCCTCCATTGCACTCCTCTCTCTCCTCTCCTCCTACTCTGCTCGGTGTATAAAGCGCCAGAGAGTCCTGCTTTTTCTCCTCGCTGCTCACCCTTCATAGGAACAGAGCCATCGTCTCCCCCAGGTCCCTATGACCACAAAGCCAATGATCCTCGTCAGAGCCACAAATAAAAATAATAAGAAGTGCCATTAAAGAGCAGGTAACACACAGAGGGAGGAGCAGGAGGAGGATAACTAACTATCAGGCTCCCCGGGCTTCTCCTCAAAATAAAGGTTTCATGAAGGTGAGGGGGTTTTATATTCTGGCACCAAGGACAGCGACTCTGTAAACCAGGCCTCACCACATTCGGGTATCAGAACCAAGGACAGCGACTCTGTAAACCAGGCCT
Source organism: Gadus macrocephalus (assembly GCF_031168955.1). Classification (NCBI taxonomy): domain Eukaryota; kingdom Metazoa; phylum Chordata; class Actinopteri; order Gadiformes; family Gadidae; genus Gadus; species Gadus macrocephalus. Next base: position 14,677,159 of record NC_082388.1, on the reverse strand, counting down.
CACCACATTCGGGTATCAGAACCAAGGACAGCGACTCTGTAAGACAGGCCTCACTGCATTCGGGTATCAGAACCGAGGACAGCGACTCTGTAAACCAGGCCTCACTGCATTGAGGTATCAGGACCAAGGACAGCGACTCTGTAAACCAGGCATAACCGCATTCAGGTATCAGGACCAAGGACAGCGACTCTGTAAACCAGGCCTCACTGCATTAGGGTATCAGAACCAAGGACAGCGACTAGGGTAAAACATACTGCATTCGGGTATCAGAACCATGGACAGAGATTTGTTTGTCTGTGTGATGGCACTCCACAATAGCTCTTATGTATAAAAGTGAGGTAAATGAATCAATCATGAACAATAAATAAAAATGTTATGCATAACAAAAGCTCAGGACACGAGTCTCTCTCTCATTAATGAGGGACTGACTCCTAATGGTCTGCTTGTTAGCAATCTTGAGTTAGCTTCACCTCCGTCCTCTCAATCATCAGCTGTATTTTAATTCACTGTGCATCCCCTGCATGACACAATTTAAATTACAATGCTACGCAATTAAATGACAGCACGTACATTTTTGGTCATGCAATTGAGCGGATGGGATTAAAGAACTTACTTTTCGCCACATTGCATGCTGGGAACGCTCTCGATGTCTCGGTTCAGCTAAGACTTTGGACTTGGACCGGAACATTGCACAGCAATCTGATGTTGTTTCGGTTAATGCCATGCCAGGAAATCCAGATCATTGAATTTGTGAGTCACATATTGTGTGAATGTTTTCCCTGGACTTCTTTGTGCTACGACTTAAAAGGGTAAATGACGCTGGTCTACAAAGCAACTGGGCTCGGCTACCTCTGCACACCATTACCACTGGAGGCTGTTGTGGTGGCAGGTTTCGCTCTGTAGTTTAACATAAGGTACAACAAGTAAAGTGATCTTGGAGGTGGGCAAAAAACATTTTCACAGGAAGTGTTTGATGTTTAATAAAAACGAATGCCGCATGAAATGAAACACAGCCCCGAGCTGGCCCCATCCCCGACGGAGAGAAAGGACTGGTGCAGACAGAAGGACAGCTAAATTGTATGACCGCCTTGCTTTCAGACTCAATTTCGCTAAGTGTAAGTGTCTGTCAGCAAACTCCAGGTCGTAAGAAAAAAAATAACATCATCAAAATAAAAGCTGCATCGTTGCAGCAAGCACAAAGTTAGTCATTACCAGCAAGTGTCACTCACACCCACAGCACTTTAGCTCTTCAGGATACCACCACTCAAAGTATCACACCCCATGACATCCATATTAATCACTATTATCGGTCACTATCCTTTTGTCTATGCAATTCTCCATACCCAATCCAAAAAAACTAATGTATATAAAAAAGTGAAATTTGTATACATGTTTCTTTTGGGCAGGCATGTTCTCTCAACGGTTGGATCGGAGACATACAATTGTAAACAGGGTACAAATAGGTGCCGAAAGCTGGCATAAAAGCATGTTGACTTCAAGGAGCTTGGTCTGTATGGGTAGCAGATCAGCTGGTCGATTAGTCACCAAGCTGCTGCATTTATTCCTCAATCCTTCCTTCGTTACGTTCTTTCTTTCTTTGTTCCTTACATTCTTACAATCCTTATTTAATTTGTTCATTCATTCGCTATTCACTTTTTCCTGCGTCCTTCCACTGGGAACGGTGGAATAGTTTAGCAGCATTGGTTTGGTAATGACAAAGCAGAAGATTAGGTGTCAAACAAAGCCATTCCCTAAAGGGACAGCAAGGAAAGACAACATTATAACAAACAGACAGTTTGTAGAGGTCACAGGGTTTCTTTTACAGGCGATGGATGGAACCTCGGTTTACACAAGATGGGTTGGGAAAAATTAAGTTTTAATGTTTAATGTTGAAACCAGAAAGATGTCATTAGGTAGAGAAGGGTTGCAGTCTCATATGAATACACCAGAGGTACTCTCATCCTTGTTGCTAATTCCTTAATCTATCCAGCACTTTAGTCTGGTGCTTATTTTTGGAAACTTTGTCCTTCGGCACTATAATGGACTGTATACTAATCTAATTGTACCATTTGGCTGTTCCCAGCCTCACCTGGAGATCCCCTTTGGATAAAAGCTTATGCTAAATTAATGATTGCAAATTCAGGTTTAACAGGCTCATCAAGGAGGCCTACCTTGATTTAAAATAACATTGAGAAATTTACAGTCAGATGCTAATCTCTCAAACATTTTCTAGCCTATAAGGACCACTTATAATTTACCCTAACTCATATTGTATAATATACAATATGAGTGAAGGTATATACATGTATCATCAGTATATTATACTGATGATACATGTATATAATAGACTTTGTTGACCTAATCTAATCTGGGATGAATGTCCGTCTGTCCATCTGTATTCTCCTCCCAATCTATCCCTTTATCTCTGGCTAGTTATTCTTCTCCTCCAGGTCTGCTTTGTGATGTGTGGTTGTCTTGTTTCCTTTGAATCCATCTCGGCTTTGATCTACAGTCCAGCCTGTTGCTTTGTGCTCTCATACTTTCGGGTCCATCCATCTGTTAAGCCGTCTGCATTCTGCAACTTCCTACCAACGGTAGCTTGCTTTCATTTCCCCTGACTAGACAGATGTAATTTACGCAATGGCTGCATTTAAAGTTGTTTTTCTATTGTATGAATAAGATAAATGCATTCATACAATTGTCCGACCTCATTATCTGTTCACAACGTAGGAGTACATGTCTTTGAGTCTCTGGACACTGTACGAGTCGAGACGCAAACATCATGCTTAACAGGTTTATTTTGTATTATTAACACAAAATGGTCTTCTATTTAAAAGCTCTTACTGTTCTATAGAAAAGGAAGATAATCAACATATACTGTCTTGCCCTAAACTAGGGTCACAACTGGACACAGACTAAATACACAAACGCAAAAACACACACACACACACGCACACACACACACACACACACACACACAAACACACACGCACACACACACACAAATACACAAATGAAAAGGATCCATAATACAGCAAAATTCTGCAAACAAACAATGCCAGTGTGTTTGGGTTAAAGGATGGAACTGAAGACCATGGCATCTCATTGTTCCTCCTGCGCTCTTGTTGATGTTAATTTATGCTTATATATGCAATCTATGCGGAGAAGAATGAATGGAGGGAGTGCCAGAAAGAAGGAATCATGCTCAAAAGTGTAATAAAGGGCATAATGCACACGCATACGCACACGTTCAAGATACTTCATCACCATGACAACAACGACGATGACATGTCATCACAGAAGATGGAGCAAAAGAGTAAATCAAATTTGAAATAATGAAATAAAGGAGGGATGGAAAGGTTAAACCAACAGGGCAAATGAGGCATAAAAGAGAAGGGAAGAAATTAATAAAGAGGACGGTAAGAATTAAGGGTGATTCAGTGGTCACAGAACACAGTGGGGTGATGCACCAGGTAAAACACCCCTCTGCAGGGCTAAGAGAGCAGGGTTGGAGCTACAAATTCATTGTGGGGTGCAGTTGAAAGTGAGAGGAGAGAGAGAGAGTGGACTAGCATTAACATTAACATTATTGGAAAACAATCAATGGATGGGCATGACATGAAGTTGATATCGGTGTTCATCCAACACCAAATTACCAGCAGAATTGTACAATAGCAATGACCAGTAATTGGAACAGAACATTTGTCTGCTGTATCAATGGAACATTTATTTTGGATTGTGTCCATTACATTTTTGATGTATTATGAAAAAGTGCTCATAGATTAAATTCCCTCACTCGGGCCTGTGCAACACATTTTCATGCAACAAATGGATCCATACAGTTTCCATGCTTTGTTTATGTGGTCATATAGTGCAGAAACATTAATATCTAATTGTACCTAATTGCAACCTTTGCCATTGATCCCCCCACCCCCCCATGCTGGAAACAGACCACCCTTTGCTAGCTGAAATTTAAAAGTATAGATCTAAATAATTTGTTAATGAGACAAAAACATAATAATCCTGGGTTGCTTTATTGGTTTGATTTTTGCCCTAGGGCAGGTCTCGCATATTACACTTCAAAGACACCACCACCACCACAAATTATGAGCAGTTTGGAGTCCAACCCAGTAGTCGAGCAATTCCAGACGTAGAAACACTTCAAACATGTTCATCAAGCATTCTTTAGATTTAATTCTTTATGTTTTTTTCAATTCAGGAGAACAACAAAAGTCTATTGTATATAGGGATGCAGCCATTAACCAGTTTCACCATTGACCGCGTTATTGAATGTCACGGTTTGGTAATCGTAAAGGCTTTACGACACAGATTGTCTCAGGTCTAACTCACAAAAAGGACATCGGTACATTCCTTTTCTAGGAACAACGGTTGCACAGTGATGAGAATTGTCAAACAGAAAATTGCCAGCGCAACCTGCAGACGGAACGAGAAACTAAGTAACAACAGCGATGCACCAGCTTAGAATGCAGTGCGGCACATGCTGTCACAAGAGCGCCATTCACATTATGCTACATTAGATAAACAATGGCTGAGGGACCGAGCATTCACGCTCTGTATCCACCCCTAAAACACCTGGGGTCGTCAAGGTGGGAATATGAAAAAATGAAAAAAGAAAAGCGATTACTCAACCTTTATATAGTGGAGACGATCTTATGCTGCATCTTTTCACCAAAATATCCAATGTATTTAGAGGATTCAATAACATTGGACTTTAGCTTTTTAATCCAAGTCTTAAATATTGTAGTCAATGGTTCTCTCTCACCCATGATGGAGTGGGTGTGTTTTGGAGATGTAAAATAGGCTATCACTCTTTCGTAGAAAGTTGGTATCCAAAAGATTATCGTTTTGATACAACTGTACACCTTCATGACATCAAAAGCAACCTTCATACACATCCCGCAGGGCAAGTAAACGTTGGCTAGTAGCTCTGACGTAGATTTCCAGCACTAAACTAAAATTCTTTCATCTATACCCAAACTTCAACCATCAATACAAACATTAAAAGAAAGGATTTTCACAAGCCACATGAAGAAGAAGAATATGATTGATTGACTTTATTGATTGATCATCTCTATTTCGAACATGTGAGCAATGAAAACATAGTTCAAATGGTAGTAGATGAATAAATAATACAAAAGCAAAAACAGACACACTTGCCACATGTTCGAAAGGGGATAGGGGGAAGTAAAGTCCTACCCCTTAACAGATCAATTTAGCCTGGATCGTTAATATTATATTATTAAACTGTCAGTATATGTAATAAAAAAAAATATATATATATATATATATATATATAAAGAAAGCGGAAAAAATATCCACAATTAAAGATGTGGTTTTAAACAACCTTAGTGTTGTGAAATCAACTGAGTAAAGGATAATGTATAGAACGCCGGTCATTATCGGGTAAATAAGCCCCGAAAGGGCGAACAGGACTCGAAGCGGAGGTGTCTTGCTTCGCCCTGAAGGAGCTTATTTAGCTGATAATGATCGGCGACATTCTATGCATTATCCCGCTTTTTACACGGCACGGCAAAAAAAATCAACTTTCCTTGGTAGCGGTCAATAAATGCTTAGCAAAAGAAGTCGGAAAGGCCCATGCAAGTGAACGGAGCGTTCCACAGCATTGAGAAGAGCCGTTTAATAATGCATAATAATCTTGAAACCGTCAAACCATGGTCATTCCTCAGACTATAATCGTACTGGAATCTATAATCATTGCATCCCTAATTGTATTGCATTGTACTACATTGCTGATATGCTGAGGACACCTTTCCTTTCCCTTCACACCTCCCCAACACATGCCGTCATATAGTGTGTGAGACGCCGCTAAATATTATGATGCAGTAAAATGAAGAGGTCAGTGTGAGCACACCCTGCAATGGAGCGTCTTAATTAAAGCAACACACCTGTTCCCTTGCTGGTGAGGACAGCGTGGTATCTTATATACTGTCCGTTCTTGCTCTTATTGAAAACAACAATAACAAGAGATGATTCAGTTCGATAAGACGAGCATCATCTCTCTCTCTCTCTCTCTCTCTCTCTCTCTCTCTCTCTTCATACACATATTCCCTGAGTCACACTTAATCGTAGAAGAAGATAGACCTTTAACTATAACTTGAATCAATCAATCCATACATCCAGTTTAGGCTGTCGGTAGGATTAAAGGAATTAATATACATATATTCTATCTGTTTTTTTTTTTTTTCAGTTTAAAGAACTTTAAACTAAACTTCAGTATGATGGTCTCTGTTTAACATTCATTGCAGCCAGCCGCTATGAAACGCATCTCCGCACTGGTATTCACAACAAGCATATTTTGAATGAATCCTCTTCAATGTAATCATCTCCCACCAAAGTGCCGTCAGTACACCTTCCTTCCCAGGAGCCTTCACGATACATCATGCCGTGATCACATCGCCAAAGTAAGGAACTGAAGTTAAGTGGTTTGCAGTGGCAGCTAATATAATTTTACGTGTATGGGCCTCAAAGCACTACACTTCTGACTCCAAAGAGTAGTAAAAATGCATTTTCTGTTGTGTGTGTGTGTGTGTGTGTGTGTGTGTGTGTGTGTGTGTGTGTGTGTGTGTGTGTGTGTGTGTGTGTGTGTGTGTGTGTGCGTGTGATGTTTGGGTGTGTGTGTGTGTGTATGTGTATGTGTATGTGTGTTTGTGTGTGTGTGACTGTGTGTTTATGTGTGTGTGTGTGTTTGTGTGTGTTTGTGTGAGAGAGAGAGAGACATATATTTAAGGTGATGAATGAGTACATAAACTATTGACTTTCTATGTTACAAATTAATATATGTCGCCAGGGACACTTAGTTAGATTAAATGTGTACTGGTTTGTACTCAAACTTTAAAATATGCATTGCCCTTCAAGAAAACTGGAAGCACAAATCACACAGCGATATATATAACAAAATAGAAAAGTGGATACATAAATATTAGTATGGAGACGAAGTGGTTAGGGGATGGGTAGGGGGCAAAACAGGAAGTGAGAAGGCTAAACTAGATCACTGATTGGCTTGGGATGCAATGAAACACGGGTGACTACCACCACAAACGCTTATGATAATAATTAATTTCTTTGCAATAACAATCTCTGAGACATTGCATAGAGAAAGCGCTATTCATAAAACTGATACTGTACTTGAATGGGACTATTGCGCTGCTTAGGGAGACAAACTTATCCTCATCGATTCACAATGAAGCATGCCAACCACATGATTGAAGCTTGAACACCAGTGAGGACTGTCAATGTTCTATTAGTATGATTGTGTCAAAGGCATGAACTAGTATGTCTCAGATGAAAGCCACACATCTCCAAGTGTTTAGCCATCAAGTCTTTATTAACTGCCGCTTAGCACACACAAGTGACTTCCAGTGACTTCTTGCATGCTTTATTCTCTTAGAAAGTGTATACCATGTATTATCAAAACACTCTTTCATCAGAGTGGTGGTGGTGGGGTCTCAGATTAGTGCCATTGTAGGCAGGGTCTGATCACTCAGCTGACATTGCTTCATTGAAAAAAAGGAATGAATAAAGTGTAATGTCCAACTGCACGGAGCCTTGCATTGTTAATGTCTCGAATGCATGCGCACAGTGTGGACAGAACTGTAGTCTCTGTTGATAACAGTGCTCCCTCACTATGGCGACAGGAATAAGGAGTCCAGACACACATCTAGTTGCAGAGTTTGCATTCAAGAGTCAACAACAGATCAGTTTTAATCTTCAACACAACCAATCTGGAGAAAAGATTTCACAGAGATTACAAGATTGTTTCATGTCAACATATAGATTTTAGCAATTTATTCAATTGATGATTTGCTGATATATTGATATCTTAGTTAACTAGCGAGGAACTACAATAAACAGGATAAGAGCAATTGATTGCTTTAATTATAATTACACTTAATTTCCAGCTAAAAATAGTAGCTGGAAGGTTCTATCTTCCTCCTCTTAACTGTACGTTTGACCAAACTTAAGGTTGAAATACGAAAACAACTTTGTATGACATTTGAATAAACTATCAACTGCCATGGCAAATGTTCTAGAAAATAAAGACATCTGTCTTCAGACATCTTGGGGATGCATCCTTTCTGCTTTTGCACTGCATAAAGCACTTCATATGAAGTATATCACACACATTGCTGGTAACTAGGATTTTAACAGGGGTAAAAATAAACAAACCCTGACAACCTCTTGGAAGAGAGAGCATTTTGAACTTGAGTCCTGAACTCTGCATGTGCCTCTGTTCTAAGCAGTGTGCTGGTGGGGAAAGCTGTTGCTATGGGAGACAGGGAGCCCACAACAGTCTACTAAGCAGAAAAACAGGACCCTGGAGAATACGATAAAATGATCAATTATTATTATTAGAAATAAACAAGGCCTCTTAGACCTCACCTGCCTCCTATTTTTACATTCCATTCAAATATGTGCGTGTCCAAAAGCAAAAGGGATTAGAGTGGAGTAGCACACCACTAGCTCTATAAATCCATCATAATAATGCATTCAATAATGCATCATGCATTCATTCAGATTGAATCATTATTTATATGCATAATTCATCCTCTGATTTGACAAAAAATACAATTTAAAATCACCTTAATACAACAGTGCGAAATGACATCAGCCTTTGCAGGAGGGAACCTGAACATGCTTCAGGTTAAAATAAATGAATGTAGAAAGATGGGAAGTTTTGGTTGTGAGAGGAAGAGGATTGTGTGTAGTGTGAATATTTGCTGTCAACACAGTGAGCTTGAGTTGTGTGTGAGTCTTGTGTATCTGTGTGTGCGTGTGAGAAAAACAAACACTTCTGGTGGCTGTTGATTCCTCCACTCCTCCCTCTCTCCCTCCCTCCCTCCCTCCCTCCCTCCCTCCCTCTCTCCCTCTCCCTCTCCCTCTCTCTCTCTCTCTCCCTCTCCCTCTCCCTCTCTCTCTCTCTCTCTCTCTCTCCCTCTCTCTCCCCCTCTCCCTCTCTCTCTCTCTCTCTCTATGTGCGTCTTTCTCTCTCTATAAGTGTTTTGTTGTCCTGTTCATCTCTCTTGAGTCTAGGTGTGTCTAGGACTTCATCAAGGCCAACAGTGCCGGGGAAAAAACTCCTTCATTAACACACAGACATCATCACTCTAAACAAGCCATCTGTATACCGATGATTTACACTAAACAGATGTTTAACAATGCAGAACATTGTTCCTCGCCATTTGATTTATCTTTAATTGCGCTCACCTCCACACACACACACACACACACACACACACACACACACACACACACACACACACACACACACACACACACACACACACACACACACACACACACACACACACACACAAAATACGACCATGTGAACACATGTAACAGTTGCCAGAAATCACTATGTGGTGCATCTGGGGAAAGGTGTAATTGCAATTTAGAACTGTATTCTGTGTTGTTTAGTGTGAGTCTACAGCCAGCCTGTTTGGCTGGCTGCAGACCACACACCACCACGTTCATATGAACATATGAACCCAAATATGTATACAAGTAGCATTAGAGAGAGAGAGGGAACAGAGAATGGGCTAGAGAACAAGTGGGCGAGAGAGAACATATCTCGACACCAAGTGTGTGTCTGAGTGTGTGTCTGTGGGTGTATGAGCATGCGCTTGCTTGTTTGTGTGTGTGTGTGTTTGTGCGTGTATGTGTGTGAGCATGCCTGTGCCTTCGTGTGTCTATGTGTGTGTGTGCATTCTTGCGTTTGTGCGTGCGTGTGTGTGTGTGAGCAAGCCTGTGCCTGCATGTGTGTGTGTGTGTGTGTGTGTGTGTGTGTGTGTGTGTGTGTGTGTATGCGCTTGCCTGCTTGTGTTCATGCGTGTGCATGGGTTTGCGTGTGGCTAAGGGACAGCGGTAGGTGGTTGTCGTGGTAGCGGCTGCGAGGCGAGGGAGGCCTGATATTAAATTATTTGAGGCGGGAGGAGAGATAAAAGCAGACCCCATGCTGCGCCGCTGAGGGCCGCGGGGCCCGCAGCCTGAGAAGCACCAAGCTTTCCTGACTCTCCCGCCCCGCCCTCACGAGCCCCTTGGAGGGGAGAGAGAGACACGCAAAATAACTTAAGGAAGGGAGGAAAGGAAGACAGTGAAGAAAAAAATTCAATTGGAATATAGAAAACGGTAATGGGTTAAATCAAAGTACAACGCCCCCCCCCCCCCCCCCGCCTATTTCCCCTTCCTCTGGAAATCCTTCCCCACCCCTTCCCCCCCCCCCCCCCCTTCCCCCTGCCCCCCCCCCCCCCCCCCCCCCCTGCCCCGCCCCCGCTCTCCTCGCACCATGCCCAGATTTGCATCTGTACGGGTAATTAAAGGAGCAAATGTGAAATTCAAAGGGAGCAGAAATGAAGGAGGGACAGATGGAGAGATAGATGAGAGGCAGGCAGGGGCGGGGACGGAGAGGATTATTTGCAGCGTGTAATTCGCGGAGATATTAGCCGTCTGGGGGGGGGGGGGGGCATGTCGCGCTAAGAAGTCGTGTCCTAATGCTCTTCTGATGAGCTTCCAGATTTCTGTCTGTGAGGTCTCTGCTTTGATGACACTCGGACACGTTGTCGAGTGCTTCAGATAAATGTATTACAATGGTCATTTGTAAGCCATTACGCCACATGGAGCATGTACCGAGACCACTGTCCCACCCCTTAACCGAACGGTGGAGTTGAGATTGTTTTTGCTGTGTGATGCCCCAACTCATGATTTTTATTTTTTGGAATCAGTTGTATGCGTGTATGCGACACCGTTGATTATGCCAACTAATACCTCATACGCCAAACGTCATAGACATGTGGGCACCCTGGTATTTAAAACACAAACATTTAGCTTAATGTGAAACACCTAAGGGTGGCCAGCGCTTTTTAAGAGCTGTTTAATTTCTCCTAGACCAAGGCTCGCTTCTGAATGAAGCAGCGCAGCAGCCAGTAGCCACGCTTTTCTTATTTTTGACACGCATGTGCCATTTTCTCACTCACTCATGAACACATCACACTGACTCATGGTTCATCGGGTTTGTTGGTGATTTCAATGGAACCGGTGCTCTACACGTGTGCTCTATTTAAATCCAATGATCCAATTTGATGTTTGGCCAACCATGAACACAAAGAAGATGGGCAAGCTCCTTATTTCTCATCCTGCCTGAAGTCAGTGTGTCTATGACTCTGACAGTATTGTGTGACTTGAGTCACACGATAGTACTGAAAGATGAGAGCAGATCACGTAGAACCGTGATCCCCTGACAAGGAATAGGAGCGAGAGCGAGAGACAGAACAAGAGTGAGTCGCAGCAACAATAAACAAGCAAATTATATTAATTGTATAATGATGTATTTCTGTGCTGTTTTTAATGAAAGGAAAATTCATCATACACAATATATGCTTAATCGACAAACTTCTTTTGGTAAGCAATCGTCTCCAAGGATTGCGTTCTGGCTCATAAAAAGCGTTTTCATATGAACCGGTGACTTCCTTGATCAACTGCCAAATCGCAGGAAGGTTTTGATCGGCCATGGGCTGTGTGCTTACATCTATATTTGACATGATAAACACGTAATATGGATATATATGTGACTTTTGTGTGGTTTAAACCCAGCTGCCTGTAGGGGTGGCCCAGCTTCTCCAATCAAGGACCTTCTCTACGGTGATAATAGCTTTTCACCATATAACAACAATATAGACTAAAATAATATTCATACATCATGAATTCAGTGGCTGGTCTCTGTGGCGACGGAGAGCTCCATTCTGTCTGAGTAAACACAACATTCACATCAGATTATGACAAACCCTGCATCGATAAAGAGACTCTAGCAGCTTCTGACTGATCACGGTTTGAAATGCTTGTGAACGATACGTTTTAGCGCACAGAACAAGTTAGGCACCGTTCAATTCAAGCAGAAATGTTCAAGCAGAACAATGAAGATGAAGTACAAGTTCCAACGGAGACAATCCTTTCCACCAGTGGTATGATAGCTGTGAAAAGCTGCTGTTGACACAGTTTGCATTTGACTTTTTAATGGTTTCGAAATGCTGCTAAACGTTTGAAGTTGTATACCTGATATTGTGTATCCCTCCAGACTCACGGCTCTACTTTGGAGGAAAATGATTGGATGGTGCCACTGCCATGGCTGGTTATCAAACAATAAGGACATTTTTTAATTGTAAAACATAACAGCAAATTTCACACAGAGGAAAACAAATAAAGAAACATTGTACAACCTTTTGGTTTAACTTATAAGGCTTTTCCTTCTAGAAGCCAGCAATACTGTGGTATCATTCATTTATCACCCCCTACCCCTGGTGGAATGCCATGCCGTTACACACACACTGTCATCCCGACACGGTGATTTGACTATTAAAGAAGATTTCAACTTAATGTCTTTCTATTGTAGATCCTAATCTTCAAAGTTGTCCATCAGCAAATCCTTTAACTTGCTGCAACCTGTGCAACTATCAAATTGTCTTCCAGTGTGTCCTGATAGACTATAATTTTATGGGGAATATTTATCTAGGCTTTTGAACTGCCCTAGTTCAAAAAGCCTAGAGAGGGTGCCGTATAAATAAATACAGTGTGGGAGAAGTAAGAAGAGGAATAGGAATAGTGGCTGGCACGAAAAAAAAAGGAAATATTTTTGCAGCCATGATCCATATTTAGTTTTGTGTTTTCTTATTCCGATGCATGCACCGAATAAAAATATCAGTGTGCCTTAACTTTAGTCTAATTAACTGTTTACCGTCATTTCGACTCCACTCTACTCTTTAAGTAAGAATGACTTTCTCTTGTAAATAATCCTTGCTACTCTTCTTTTCCATATCATATTTTCTGCTGTGCATTGAATTCTCTCTCTCGGTTCTCCTCTCTAATATGCATCTCTGTCCTAATACCTTTATTTATCTTCATGAAATAAGCTGTATCAGGTGGTTGACTTAAAAAGAAAGGAATTATTAAAAGATTAAACAGAAAGCCACTGTTGCCATGGAAACTTGCTTGGCTTTTCTCATCATTCTTCTCCGAAGAGCGAACTGATTGACCACAAGGCATGTGTGTATGCATGCATGTCGTGAAGGCTTGTGTATAAGAGTGTGTGTGTTTGTGTATGCCTTAGTGTGTGTGTTTGTGTATGTGTTAGTGTGTGTGTGTGTGTGTGTGTGTGTGTGTGTGTGTGTGTGTGTGTGTGTCTGTGTCTGTGTCTGTGTCTGTGTCTGTGTGTGTGTGTGTGTGTGTGTGTGTGCGTTTGCATGTGGGTGAAGGCTTCTGGGTTAGCCTGGGTGTGCATGTGTGTGTGTGTGTGTGTGTGTGTGTGTGTGTGTGTGTGTCTGTCTGTGTGTGTGTGTCTGTGTGTGTGTGTAATAATAATAATGTGGTTATTTGTGTCTTCCTTTAAGAACCTCACTTGAGTCGACAATGAGCAATAAGAAGGAGATAGGAGGGCTGCGGGAATGAGGACCATCTGTCTTTTAGCAGGACGGGGAAGAGCCCTTTAGAAAGACTAGAGAATAGATTGAAAGTAGAAAGAAGGCTTGGATTTCCACATTTACAGACAGCCACTTACACACACACACACACACACACACACACACACACACACACACACACACACACACACACACACACACACACACACACACACACACACACACACACACACACACACACACACACACACACACACACAATTGTAATAGTGGCAAGGAATAATTGAGAATTTTGGTGCTTGGTCATGCAGACTTCTCTCTCTGTCCGTCTCTCTAGGGCTGTAATGGTGCATAATAGAAGAGGTGGTATGGAAGTAACCAAGGTAACCTGCTTACCTGCTACCGCGGTAACCTGACATTGGACAATTCTCCAGGATACCATTCACAATCAAAGTGGTGACAACACGGCCTGGCAATTACCCAGGAATCCATTATAAAGAGTCAGACAGTCAGAGGAGCAGTTAGGAGACTAAGGAGGAGAGGAGAGGAGAGAGGAGGGGAGAGGAGAGAGGAGGCGGGTTCAGCAGTTAGGGAACCAGAGGGGGAAGGGGGAGAAGAGGAGAGGAGACCAGGAGAGGTAAGAAGATGGAGGGGAGAGGAGAGGCGAGGTGGAAGGGAGAGGAGGAGTGGGCAGGAGAGAGGAGAAAGGAGATTGAAGGGAGAGGGGAGAAGAGAGTTGAGAGGTGGAGGAGGTGGAGGGGAGACCAGAGGAGAGGAGGAGAGGGTAGGAGAGAGGAGAGAGGAGGTGGAAAGGAGACCAGAGGTGAGGAGAGGAGGAGGGGGGAGAAGAGAGGATAGAGGAGGGGAAAGGGAGACCAGAGTATAGGAGAGGAGGAGAGAGTAGAAGGTAGGATGAAAAATAAATTGATGAGATGTAGGAAATGGTGAGATTTCTAAACGGGCAGAAAGTGTGTCTGTTTGTGCGTGCGCTTGCGTATGGTTGTATGTGAGTGTGTGGTTGTGTGTTTGTGTGTGTTATTAAAAAGCACAGAACAAGGAGAAAGGTGACAGAATAAAAACAAAAGTGTTAAAGTAATGAACAATGTGTGGGTAGCTGAAGAGAACCACTACAGTATAAACACAACAGAACAAAAGTGAACTAGACCCCAAGTTAGTAAGATCTTTCCACAGCGAGCAGTGATTTGGATCTTGGTGTTGTTTTTAGATGACAAAAAGCATTTTGTGTAGAGAAGAGAGACCTGATTTATCAGGATCAGGTGCACAGATAAAGGATGGACATAGATGACAAGGCAAGATTGAGTGAGATGGAGGGCGCAAGAGCGAGAGAGAGAGAACCTGTACAAATCATCAGCTCACTATTGATTAGGGACAGTTTGAGGAGAATGGGAGTTAATATTATTTATATCAATAAAACAAAATGTACGATCAGTGATAAGAAAAGTGGTAGAATGCTTTCTTTGAGATTGAATTGAAATGCTAATCCATTTTATTTCTTGTTTAAATAATATATTATTAGAAATACTATCGGAAACCTGTGAATGGGCATTTTGAGGGTGTGTTTGTATGTTTGGTTTTGTGTATGTGTGTGTGTGTGTGTGTGTGTGTGTGTGTGTGTGTGTGTGTGTGTGTGTGTACGTGTGTGTGGGGGGGGGTATGTTTGTGAATGTGTGGATTTGCTCAGCCTGTTTTAATTTAACCATTTACATGATAGAAGTGTAATCTCCTTGCGATAAAGGTACCCTTATTGATTAGAGCAGATTAACACCCATACACACACACACACACACACACACACACACACACACACACACACACACACACACACACACACACACACAGACAGACAGACAGACAGACAGACAGACAGACAGACAGACAGACAGACAGACAGACAGACAGACAGACAGACAGACAGACAGACAGACAGACAGACAGACAGACAGACAGACAGACGGGCGCACACGCACGCTCACTCTCACTCTCACTCCTTTCGCCGTTCCTCTTTCTTCCTCTCCTCCTCTTGCATCTTTTATCTTTTATCGTGCTTCTCTTTCCCCATATTCTTTCTTTCCCTTTATTAAAGCTTGAGAGCATTTTAAATGATTATGAAGCAATTCATTAAATCACTGGAAATTAAGTAGAGGGAATAATAAAAGACTTCAATGCATCGTTCGTGTCGTATTGCAAGTTATACATATTACTGACGATATCAATTAATTATAACAAATAAAAAATGAAACGATATATACGCTAATTAAAGTGAAATTAGTTTGTGGCAAAATGAGTCAGTTGATGCAACTGCATTGGTGGACTTGCACAGGATTTTCACAGCAGGTTGTGATCTCCTTGCCTCGTGAGAGTATCCTGAAATTCACTTTTGCATTTCGCAATATATCAGTCTGCCCTTGGCTGTTTTTTTTTTTATTTCAAAATAATGCTGCAGCCGTATTTTGAAAGAGAGCTTGAGCTCTCGTCTCACTTGTCGAATCCGGTTGAAAGTTAAGCAAAAACATAATCTCCTCTGAGAAAAGCCCCTGTGTAGAGTTCTGTTAAACTTGTTTCGCAAACAAATAGTTTTGATTGATACACTTTCCTTTCCGCAATTGTTGTTTGGCAGACTTTGTTCGCCATGAAATTAAACTCAGTTGCCTGAGCGCTGATTGGTTCTGACATTTTTCAAATGTTTGGAATAGACTTCCAACAGGATCGAAGCCAGACAAATCGGCAAAGAGAACCAGAATGTGAACTCATCGTGATAATATCCAGAGGCTAGTGAGCCTCCATTTAATTCAAAATAACTTTAAAGATAGCACTGCCACCATTCACCTA
The DNA here is from genome assembly GCF_031168955.1 of Gadus macrocephalus. NCBI lineage: Eukaryota > Metazoa > Chordata > Actinopteri > Gadiformes > Gadidae > Gadus > Gadus macrocephalus. Next base: position 14,660,858 of record NC_082388.1, on the reverse strand, counting down.
CAAATAATGGAGAACATTTTATTTATTGAGCCTATTTTATGGCCATGGAGAACTCTTGCTCTAAACTAGTGGTGTAAAGGACCGTAGAGGATAGTAGGGAACATTTAAGGATAGGAGAGGGCAGTAGGAGACAGTAAAGGATAAAAGGACACAGTCAAAGACAGAAGACATATGATACACTGTAAGACAATATGAGATGGTAAAAACGAGTAGGATACAGTCAAAGGCAGTAGCAAACTGTAGATTACAGTATACAGTGTAACACAATAGAGGACAGTACAGTAGTAGGAACATAGGAAAAAGAAGAGGGCAGCAAGAGACCATAGGAGAAAGTAGAGGACAGTAGGAGACAACAGAGCGCTATAGAGAACCATAGGACATAGTAGAGGACAGTAGGAGACAACAGAGCGCTATAGAGAACCATAGGACATAGTAGAGGACAGTAGAAGACAACAGAGCGCTATAGAGAACCATAGGACATAGTAGAGGACAGTAGGAGACAACAGAGCGCTATAGAGAACCATAGGACATAGTAGAGGACAGTAGGAGACAACAGAGCGCTATAGAGAACCATAGGACATAGTAGAGGACAGTAGAAGACAGTGGAGGGCCGTTAGCCACTTAAAGGACAGTTGAGGAAAGAAGCAGATGGTGAAGGCCTCCAGCAAATACACAAATCCTATCCTACCCTATGCTACTCCAAAAATGTTGCCCAACCATCTCCCGGCCCCCCACCCCTCTCTTGTCTCCCTTCCACCCTCTTGATTAAATAAACAGAAGTGTTGAGTATCTTTATTGGCACTGTTTAGCGGCTAGCAGCAATAGCTCTAATGTCACCATTAGCAGGAACCATGGAAAGCAAATACAATTGCAGTGGAATTCAGCCTGGACAGGCAGTTGCAGGGGGATAGAGACGGGGAGGTGAGTAGGAGCGAGACACTAGAGGTAAAGGAAGGAGTGGAGGGAAATCGATAGAACACACACAGAGAGGGGGGAAGGAGCTTAAAAAAAAGGAGAATGAAGAGTATTAAACCAAACAAAGAAGACACCGAGATTGAGGGACGGAGGAAAAGAAAGGGATTAAAGAAAGGGCAAAGGAGTGATGAGAAGGTGACCGTTGGAAATTGAAAAAAGGAAATGAGAGACTAAATCAACTCTCAATCAATCACTCTCTCCTTTCTTTTTAAACCCATTTCTTTCCACTTTGTTTCCAACCATCTCCCTCTCTCTGTTCATTCAATCACTTTTTTCCTTATCTCATTCCTCCCAGCCTTTGATCAGTAAGGTAAGCTGCTGGCAACTTTTGCTGTTGCCGAAAACGTGATTTAATTTCTGTAATTAAGAAAAGAAAATCAGTGTTTTGTATGCCTCCTGCCTACAATTCCAAAACAAAATAATTACGCTTCTCTACCAAATTCCTGTATAGTTACTTTCAAAGTTATTCTAGTACCATTCTCCAAGGGCTTATAAGACTCTAATAAAACTCGAAGGTAATGTGCCTCATACCAATGTTAATTTATCTAGGAACAATGGAGAATAGATGTAGCAACTAAAATGTACTTCACACTACTCTATTTGAAGAGATTCCAAAAAAAAAAGTAATTTAAAATCAAGAAGAAAGATGGAATAAATGGGAATAACAGGGCTATGAAAGCAGGATGGATGTAAAGGCCTTTATGTGGCACTTCCACGGTGTGCCCTTTACTCATGACAAGGATTCTTATTCATTAGTGGGTCTCTGCTGTAAAACAAGATAATTGCTTTGACATCTCCGGCTACACTCGAGATACTTCGAATATCAACTTTCATTTTTTCTTCGTTCTTTTCAGTAATAAAAAAAGAAATCAATTATAAAGAGTCCACACTCGCCCACCGTCCATAATTAATATCCATAAGGGACAGTTTTTTGTGGCTGAATCCGTGAAGGCAGACTGTGATTGTTGGCCTAAGTTGGATGCAATTAGCCGGTGATTGGGTTCAGGTGTGCCGTGATTACCTGATCGTGGTGTTTGGTGGCATTTGTGAACTGATCATTTTCCCCTCACACTTATCGTGTGTTTGTGTTTGTTGAGGGCTCGATAAAAATGGCTTTAATCCGGCATATGCCCGCTCCTCGCCTTCCTGCCGGGATCTGTTAATTAAAGCCAAAGTGTTACGCAGCGAGGGCCCCTCGCCATGCCGGTTATCATGTGGGTTTTCCTACTTGGTGGTTTAGGAATTAAACACTGATTGTACTGTTGTCCCGGTAATCTACTTGTTGGTTTGCGCCAGCTGCTTTAATAAATGCCAACCCGATTATACACAGACTGTAACATCAATCACCATATTATCCATAGCTGTGTTCGAAATCGTTCCCCATCACGGATATAGTGCACTACATAGGGTGCTCCTCATTTTGTAGTGGTGTTCGAATTCTCAGTGGTTAATTTCATGCACTATATAGTGCACTTAAAATACCCAAAATTTGAGTGTACATACGATGTTACCTACATGTAACTCCCGTATACCACAATGCAATGCGGTCGTATTTTTCCGGAGAAGAAGAAGTAGCTGAATAACCGCAAAAACAAAAACATTTAATGATGGAGACTACGGCTTTCGTTTAGAAATGTCAACAATTTATTTGGGATTTAACATTTTCACGCGGTTTGGCCTCTCATTTAGACAAAAACGATCATTTCGAAAAACTGTGGAAGATTTGGAGTGGAGATTTGTGGAGATTTCTGAAAATGCCGGTTATGTGTTGTCGTGTCAACGGGTAGAAACAGGGTTTTAGGGTCTGAAACATCAAATTATGCGCCAGGAAATGCTTAACTTCATATGAGCGCCCTATGTTTACAGTTTGTTTGTTACAGGAAGACGCTCGTGTTATTCGTTGTGGTTGATTCTGAGGATTCTGATTGGCTTCCATAGGTTTGGCATAGTTATGATGGCGCTCGACGGCGTATTTATGCGTTTTGATGTAAACGGCAACATTTTTGAAAACGATGATGGGGGGGAAATATTAGTTTCTATAAATACCCTGCTACGTATAAACGTGGCCATAGTAAATGTAACATTCAAAATTAATAAAAAAAACTTTGATCAAGGAAATGTAACATTCGACATCAACTCTCAAATGTGGGCGCATTTGTCTGCGTCACACAAGTACCCGGCGCATTTACTGGCGCAAATGACGTTTAGAAATGTTCAGCGTAGTTTCCGAATTCTCATTTGTTCATTCCCTTTATATTAAACTATAGCATGAACACGACATAGGGAATAGTTAGTGAGTGAATAGGGAACGATTGCAAAACCAGCTATTGAAAATGACTCATCGTTAGATCCTCACAGCTTTCACCCAAAAACTGAAAACAAAAACTAAACAGAGAATAAGGCGGTTAAAGTGGAATCTGCTTAGATTTGGTGCCAATTTCCTCGCAACAAAGTGATAGCGAGAGAGCGAAAGCGCGATTGAGAGCGAGGGGGTGAGAGATGGCTACAGAGAATGGCCCAGAAGACAATAAAAGCTTGAATTTGGGGGGAATCAACGTGACAACAATCATCTTAGGAGTGTTCTCAGTACAAATTCCTCTCAATGGAATCTGTGGCTAAACGATACACACGCACGCTCACACACACACAAACACACAAATCTAAGCCCATCATCATGATCACGGCCCAGAGCAGCAGATGTGCCACTCTGAAGTAACTACTCCCTGAGGGGGTATTCTATTCTGCAGACCCCCACGGCCCCCCAGTTAACTTTGAGCTTCATCTGATCAATGGCTGCCTTTAGTAGTCCCAAACCTGCCTTTTACCTGTTTGTACAACATTACAACCCCTTGACAAACCTCACCCACCTCCTCCACACACACACACACACACACACGCGCAGACACACACACACACACACACACACACACACACACACACACACACACACACACACACACACACACACACACACACACACACACACACACACACACACACACACACACAGCCGCAGGCAAACTTGTAAGTACATAAATAATGCACACACAGACGCATCATCCAAGCCGAAATACGATGTATATGTGGCAGAATCCGCTCCAACCAGTAAAACCCAGTCATTAGGGGCTAAATGACTGTTGCAGCCTAATGGACCAGTGAGGGCTGAAGCCAGAAGCTTCCGTAACGGGCACCTGCCACCGATAAAGGCTTGATTTATCCACTCTGCCACCCCAGCCTAACCCCTATCAACATCTGAGGAAGTCACAAACGCTAAGGTTGACTAGAAGTCAAGGATCAGCAGTTTGATTATTTAAAGATGTTTAAATAATAATGTCGATAGACGGATAGATAGATGGATAGATGGATACTTTTTTCTCGCTGCCATGATTGAAGTGAATGCCCGCATAACGGCTAACCCTAAACAGTTATTCTTGACAACAAGCAGCACAATAAGCTTTTCAGTGTGCACTACAGAGGCTACGAGGTTGGTAGTCGAGTGAGTGGGCCTGGGACACACAACTAATCCATGACTTCACCAAGAGTGGAAAAGACCCCACGCAAACACACAGGGAGTGGGAGGACTTACGGAAAGCGGTGTAGAACTCGTGGAGCGTCAGGTGTCCGTCGTTGTTGTAGTCGTCATAGCGGAGCAGGTCCTGCATGGTGCACTCCAGAAGGCTGTCCTCCAGGTGCTCCTTCATGGAGATCTGGACGCACACATACATGCACACACACATACATTAAGTACACACACACACATTAAGCACACACACGCACACACACACACACACACACTAAGCACACATGCACATGGAGACACACACACACTCACGCGCACGCACGCACAAACACACAGACATATTAAACACACGCACACACACAGACAAACACACATACACACAGGCAAACAGAGAGACACACACACACACACACACACATGCACACAGAGACACACACGCACAGGCACCCACACACACGCACACACACAGACACACACACACATGCACACAGAGAGACCGCACGCAGTCACACACACACACACACACACACACACACACACACACACACACACACACACACACACACACACACACACACACACACACACACACACACACACACACACACACACACACACACAACCACCCAGTCATTGATAAATGTCATCAGGATATACAGCTACATGAAGTCCCTTTATCGTAACCTTTACTTTGTCTTCGTTACATTCAACACCAGGGTTTTCTCCCTCCACACATATTCTATCCGGACTTGATACAATCTCATTATGCAGTTCTTGGACAATTTCACTCTGACATTCGTAAAGGGGAAATAGCACACCACTTTTATTTACTTCACAAAATGTCACTTTCGGACTCCATGGAAGTGTAATCCAGATCAGTGTTAGCATCAAGAAGAAGGAGAAATATATTTAGTAGGTTCTTCCTTTTTGAGGCTTTGTTATAAAGGGTCTGGCGGGCTGTGAATCAACAGTTACTGAACACTTTCAGACTTTCCGCATTTGGAGAGCGTCCATAAAACAATGTTTAAATTGTACACCTCATTGTCAAGGCGATGGCTCAGCCTGCCAAAGCAGAAAGTTTATATTAAGAGGCTGTATTCACTTGAAGAGCATTGTTATTATGTTCTCTTAATATCCAGGCATACTATTTAATTGCGTTTTCCTTTACATAATATAAAATACAATAATATTAATAAAATCACAGGCCATGAATTAAATATGCAATATGCATATTAACAATTACTATTTAATTCGGCCATTCGTCAAACCAGATACAGATACACAATGTAGTAGTGTGTTCTGAAAACAAGACACAGATACACGATGTAGAACTGTGTTTTGAAAGTAGGATACAGATACACAACTTATTATTCGGCTGTTGCTCGGACAAAAGGATGGTCATTCTATTGCTGAAATCATGTTTCTTTCCAATAATTCCTAAAAATTTGGTTGGAGGAAGTTACCACTACGGCTATAATTATTTTTATATTCCATACCAAAAGATATATCCTAAATATGAACTGCAAATCCCAAAGTCATGCCTTACACTATGTTGGATAAAACGGAGTGCTTTATATAATGCACATGATGTAGCCATCATTTTTACTGAAGTGGAAAAGGAAGGTGAAACAACCATAATAGCTTGGCCTTGTGCGTCTGTAAACTGAGACATTTATTGTAAATAACAGCCTTTGTGAATGATTTCTGTAAATTAAACAACTATGACCCATGGGCCTCCTTAGGAAAGCACATCTTCACTTTAAACCACCCGTGTGACATGAGCACTTAGTAGTCATTTCGGTAATTTCCTTGCATAGCCGGTCGTTGAGATCATAGCATTGACGCGCATGGCAGCGAGAAGGCTAATAGCATCACATCTAATTCCATGCTAGCCAGATTATATTCTTAAACATTTAGCGCTCATGCACTTTCATCTCCTCCGATATTCCTTCTTGCACATGTGAACGGGCTGATTAGTGGGACGTGCCAAACCCCATCCTCTGGTGCCTGTGGGAGTCAGGGAACAGTGGTACACTGATACCAGCTGATCTCTCCGTGGGCATGGGAATAACACATTTCAACGCAGAGGCGCAGTGACATTCCACTTTAAGGCCATCTGTGAATAGAGATAGACCCCAAACTACAAACCTAAATGATGACATTTAACATCCAACATTTTTCATCTTTAAAACTCCCTTATTTCCCCTACTTGCTTTGATCTTAAAAGGATTATCCTGCTTAAACAGAATTCATGAATTCCTAAAGGATTGGACTGCCTTTTATAAAGACTTCTTGGCAACGGATGAGCATTAATAATTTCCAGATGTGATAGGACTCCAAAACTTCACTCGGATCTCCGTTTCGAACACCAGCGAAGGTTTTCATTATGTATTTCATTTTTTCTATTTTTTCCACAGAAAAAACTAGGCCAAAAGAAGCGGGTCTGATCTGTGTCAGCACACAAACTAAGTGTGTCATCATTAGAAACGTAGCAATAGGATGAAAAGGTCATTATTCATGTGAAATCTATTCTTATTTATGTTGCAGTATTGTAATTGACTACATTGCAATTAACTTTCAAACAATGTTCTCGCCTAAAACCCTTTTTCATAGTCACCATGGATACTGTACATGTTGTAGGAAATGGCGGAGGTATCAGCCTTTTACATATCTCACACACAGTCCTCCAATTCAATGACTGTCTGTTTGTCTGTATGTCTATCTGTACCTTTTATCCTTCAGTCATTTAGTGACATGAGCAGGTAGAAGCTCCAGAGAGGAGCCGGTAGAGGTGATGGACATATCAGGGATACCTACAGCCGTGATAGCTTTCAATGTTTTGGTTCTGAAACCACAATCATCAGCTTAGGGTCAAACACCTCCCCCACTACGGATCAGACAAGGACGGACCCCACTACGGATCACACACTCAGTGTCTGATCCGGCCGGTCCCATGAAGCCCACCTTTTCGAGCTCGTCGCTGCTCAGCCGCCCGTCCTGGTCCACGTCCAGGTACTTGAACATGTTGTCCACCAGGGCTCTCTTGTGCTCCATGTCCCTCTGCTGGCTCTGCTGCCCGTCCCCGCCCAGCCCCTGGGGCTGTATGTTAAGCAGCATGCTCTTCAGCCGGTTGTACTCAGACATGGTGCACACGTCTCCTGCACAGACCGAGGAGAAGAACGCAAAGCAGGACTGTTAGGGTCATCGGTAGGTGTGGTAAGGTCATCTCGGGTCCCGCAGTCCTACAATGTTCATTTATATTTACATTTAGGGCTCTCAGCACACGCTTTTGTCCAAATCGACCATTCATACACACATTCACACACTGACGGCGGTGTCAACCTTGCAAATGGACAGCCAGCTCAAAGGGAGCCGTTACGGTCAGGTGTCTTGCTCAGGAACAGCTCGACACTAAGCTAGGAGGAGACAGTTTTCAAACTAGCAATCTTCAAGTCAACCTGCTCTTTTTTATTTTATTTTCACGAAATCAATGGTCAATCGATTTTGTTTGATTCCGTAAAGTTGATTTAAGGGTGGAGTCTATTTACCATCATGGCTTCGTAGCCAAGTTGGTTACCAATTACTGTAAACTCACATGGCCAAGCCAGTGATCAATTACTCTAGACTCACACGATGGAGCCGCTGTAGTTTATTGAAGCTAGTGTATTTCATACTTCGTGGTGAACACCCCAATAATAAGCCAATCACCTTGATCATGATTGATCCGGACGGCAAAGTTATAGTTAAATCAGGTATGTTTTGTTCATTCTTGACGCATAATGTTAGTAAACAATATGCGTCAAGATACTTCCGTACTTCCGTTTTTGTTTTTATATATATATATATATATATATATATATATATATATATATATATATAAAAACAAAAACGTTTGATCATATGTTATCATTTTAGATTTCCCTGATTATATTCACACATTCCCGAATAAGAAGCGCATTTCCTTTATTGTGTTGCTGCGTGGCTGGTCGCTCATGACGTGTTTGGAGGCACGGAGGGAGCTCTAATTAATTATGAGCAGTCCTTAAAGAGTGTGAAAACGAATTCCAGTCTCATTTAGGATCCCTGTTGATCTGCCAGTCACTAGCTTGGGGGAATTAAAAACCCACGCAGCAACAAGACAACAAACCGGCCTTTCAGATTCACCATGGGCCTACTGTGAGAATGTGCATGTGAAGAATTTTCTCTAATTAATTTGTTTTAGTCCTTAGTTTCATCATAAATTGTTTGTCTCCCTGCTCTCGGTGGTGGAAATTATGTATTTGTGTGTGTGTGTGTGTGTGTGTGTGTGTGTGTGTGTGTGTGTGTGTGTGTGTGTGTGTGTGTGTGTGTGTGTGTGTGTGTGTGTGGTAGACCCAGACAACCCCCGCCCTGCAAGGAATATGGGGGGTTTCTAACTTTTCGAAACCCAGGGGTTGGAATTGGCGGGATACCTGATCCCGAGTGGTGAGAACCTAGCAAGGGGGGATGCCGAAGGGTGAAACCTACCACCTCTACCACCCAGCAAACGGCCGGCTGCTGCAGAAGCCAAGAACACTGCCCCTCCTTTGAGGAGAGGGGCACGGAGTCCACGGGTTAATCTGCTCTGAGGACTCGCACAACCGCGGGAGATAATCACTACTCAGGCACTGGCGGGCTGCTGGGTTCAGTCGAGGGCATTAGCAGGGAGAACTGCTCCGGAAAAAACAGGTTCACGAGCGATACTGCAGTCGCTAGTTGCCGTTTAACAACTGCTGGCTAACACATGCTCTTTGCATGAACGCTGGCCAGTGTGACATTGAGTTGGACGCATCTGCATAGTGAGCTTAACCTCGTCTATCAAAACGATTCGAGTCGCTGCGAGAATTTGGCCTCTGCACCCAAAATCATCAAGGCGGCGGCCTGTCATTGGTCATTATGATTTTAGTGGAGCCTTTTTGTATTTAAATTGTCCCCTTTCCGTACTCTGAAATGTCACAGAATACACAGTGCTGAATGGAGAAAGTCTCTTGGATTTCCTGGGAGCTGGAAGCTGGGCTTTTTGTACTTTGATGTAACATTTGCACTGCTAGCAATCATAGATATGCAATGCATGCATTAGAGGAATCTATAAGCACACAAATGCATTATTAAGTAATTAAGCACACACACACACACACACACACACACACACACACACACACACACACACACACACACACACACACACACACACACACACACACACACACACACACACACACACACACAGGAAATGTGTATATGAAACTTAATGAAATGAGGTATGGTGTCCTATTAAAAGGAACAGAGGTACTTCCATAAATGTCAGCAGTTGAGTAGTTGAGGTGTTTGCCTTCTTGCCTCCTAGAGTCACTAAATCATAGCTGCCTTGTAATTCTGCTGATTATTTTTTAAACACTGGCTTGTCTCTTCGCTTGCAATTGAAAGCCACCTTAACTTGGCCTGTATACTGGATTGTCAGTATTTAATGGACTTCTTTTTCCATTGAATTCATTTTGTATTTTGTATTAGCGTCTTTTGGGTTCTTTCAGAAACAGTGAAAGTGATTTACTACCTCGTATTTGTCTTGAATTCGAATCCAAGCCTAGATGCAGAACAATGACACAAAAACCAATATGATGTAAAAGAAAATAATACAATGATACAATGCACTCTGTGTTCCATTCCGTGCTATTTCAGGAGCGGCGAAGATATATTCTGTTGGCTGGCTGTCTGTATTGCCCCTGGGCTCCCTAGACTAAACACAGCAGATCTAAGGCTTGATACAATTCTCCTCATTACTTAAAGTAAAGTTACGCCCTTGTCTCAAGATAGGCAAACATCCTGTCCTTAGTGCATGGGCCTTACAAGTGCATTTATGTTTTAATTTGAGCTGACTGACGTATGAGTCGATGATAGATATATCCATATTTGGAGATGAGAGTGGCTTGCGTTTTGGGTAATGAAGTCCATCTGTCAGGGCGACGCTAGAATGTTCATGAGTGTGTCTCGTGTGTGTGGGTGTGTGAGGTCAATGGTGACAGCGAATAAGTTATTGTGACAGGCTATTAATCACACCCTAAAAAAACCCTGAAATTATGTTTCTTTTGATCCCCTGAAGTTTGCTTGACCTTTCACTCACTCAAATTTTAAATTCTGGTCCTGAGCTCACACACATTGAACCAACTCCCCCGAAACCCACACCAACGCATGCACACATGCACACACTTGCTCGCACACACACACACACGCACGTGCGGAAACATGCAAACACACGCAGACACTGGCTGGTGGCAGTCATGTCAAGGTCTCCGCTAAACCCCTGTTCGATGTTATTTCTGCGGGAGGAATGAGGCGTGAGATGGATCAAACATGAGGGATCATCACCTGGCTGTCATCTCGGCCCGCTCGCTGTGAGACGGGGAAAAGGAAGCGCTCTCCTATCGATTTACATGTTGTCAAAGAGAGGACGGCGTTCTTTTTGTGGGCCCATGACTTTCAGGGTCAATTCACTGGGAAGTGCGTTCCTCCAATGAAATTGATTTACATTTTTCCAGATAAGGACTAATGCCTTTTGAGTTGCTCAGTGTGGAGAGCAAGGTCAATCTTATCTGTGCTATGTGAGATTTAATTGGGAGGGGGGGGGGGGGGGGGTCGTTTTCAAAGAGACTCTTTTGGTTTGATAGCATAGCCCCTGTCCACATTGAAAAATTACGAATTGGAATGTGCAAGAGTACACATACATTTATTTATACTGTACATACATACAAATATATATATACATTTATATGCATTCCAATGCAAAGAATCTCTCTGAAAACGGACCAAATATAATACACACACACACACACACACACACACACACACACACACACACACACACACACACACACACACACACACACACACACACACACACACACACACACACACACACACACACACACACACGTATATATTTGGGCTTGCTCCACTTGCCGTACACAGCAGCTGCGGCAGCTGAGGAATATCAGTGGGTGAAATACATCAGGGGCGTCCACCTCTGACTCCACACTCTGTTACCGTTGTAAAGGGACCAGAAACTTTCCTTTTTTATTGTCCTGCCTTGCAATGTTGCTCACTAAATGTCAGAAGCCGAAGAGAAACTATTGGTAAGTAGAGAGAAGTGAGAAGAACAGCTATCCATGCTCAGCTGCCAGTACATCATTGGAAAGTGCATAAAGTCAGAGACACTTAAAAGAGCCATTTCTCTGGTTGCCCTGTACACGACAGTCTGAACAACTAAGGTGAGGAAGCACTGACGGTAACATATTGATGTGTGCGGCTGCCGAGTGCCATTTCTCAGCTCTGAGTCATTTGGCGAGAGTCGTTGTGACTGTAGTTGTAGTTGACTGTAAGCATCAGTGCACTTACTTAAAGTCTGGTGTGAAAGGAGGGGCATTCCTTCCTTCCCACTACTGCTGTTTGTTCTTTGTTCAGCTGCGGCTGGAACACGTCTTGATAAGAATTTGTCGATGACATTCTCAAATTCATATCAGTCTGGAGTTAATTCATTTTTTTGATTTCATTTTTCTTCTCAACAAAAGCTTAATTTTTCTTCTCAACTTTCTCTTAAGTGCAGTTGTATTTAAGAGAAAGTAAACCGTCCAGTTTTTTTAAATCTGTTGAGGGAGCGTGTTCAACTGTATACCCGTGGCAGACATTTTGGTTGTTTACGACGGCGGTCCTCTGTACAGTCGTCTCAATCCCACCTATTAGTTAAACAGATGTGATTGGCCTGAACCGGGTCAGGTCTGCGTGAAATATGTCTGAATGGAAGGGGGTGCAGACGCATCTGCCACTGCAAATAAAACATGAGCTTGCAGATTAGTGTGTTTAACCAGCTAGTCTTTAAGATAGGGCGAAGCACAATGCTGATCTCTTCACTTACTGACAAGAATTTGTTAGTTTTCTACTTTTTTTACATCGATGAGCCGTACTAATTCAATAATGTGTATTGTCTGCGAGTTAGTATTGAATAAAAGATAACATTAAGTCATTCATACTCTGCATAATCATGACATGCAGGCATCACACCATACATGAAGGTTATGCTTTATCCCAAGCAAGCAAAGCAACTGAAACTGAAGTTTAGAATTCAGAGATACAGTTTAAGCCCTTTATTACTCCCTCAGTGTAAGTCGGGGAAGGACTTATTTAGCAATATATCATGCATGCAAAGCTCCTTTTTTTACCCCAGTAGCTCGTTCCACCAGATGTGAAAAGGGGCGGGGATATGGGCCGGGGGGGAAGGGGACGGGGGGGGCAGCAGTGTGAGTGCCTCAAATGATGCAAGTTCCTGACATACCCACGAGGGTATTGATATACTCCCAGTAATGCCTGTCTGTTCCCACCCCCAACCCCACCCCACTCTCCCTAGGGTGGAATGATGCGATTATTAACAACCTCAATTATTTATTGTGTGTGTGAATCTGATACGCAATCATTATGCACTTCCCCCTGGATGATTACAGATATGATGGACACTTCCTCGCTGTCAAATGACCTTAAGGCCTGGAAGAGCAGGCCTTCATGAGATTTTTGGACTAATGCCCTAAATTAGGTGGTGCTCTTGCTTTCTTTGCTGTGGTGGTTCATTATTTGATGACTAAAGCACTTTAGGGTTTGGTTATTTTAATTCTAGGATTATAAGATAGAAGATAAACTTGTCTTCATCCTGTGTGGAAATAGATCCTATGCATTTTACAAATCCTAACCTTTTAGGAGCAGTGCGGTCATTTTAGCCAAGAACCAAACTCCAGTGTGTAGTGGCCTAATATTGGTTATAGGAAGGCAGGAGTGTGATCTTGCATGGTTTGTGGTATGGGGTAAACCAACCACCAACCACGATGCAAACACTTGTGAATATGGAAGAACTACACACAGAAAGGCCTTGTTGTCACTTTGGCCGCTCTCAAACCAAGGGCCTCTGGTTTGGTTGGTTGGGCCATTGATAGCATTTAGAGAATGCCAAACCCAAATGTAAAGCTGTAACAGGTCAATTTTTTATATGTATATATTTTTTGAATTTAGCTCCAAAACATTTATTAACACACACATAGTAAAACAATATGAACTGCGACTTAGATTAAACTAATAGTCTAGCAGCAGTGTAAAGTCGTTCCATTTTCACAGCTTCACTGTGAGGCGGACTCTTTCTAACCAGTCGCAACAGCTCAAAGAGATAGATGGTAACCCCTGGCTGTCAATCAACTTTGTGCCCATGATTCAAGGCCATAGCTTTATGAGCCTACATCTTCCTATATAGCAGTGCTCGCTAGTTGGATCGTTACTTCTTTACAAGAAAAACATGGAAGGGGAAAAATAAGGAAGAGTCTGCCTTTGAAATGTGACAATGGAATATCTCTGCCTGCTACACTGGTTACTGAAACGTAATCATGGTAGACTCTATGCTGAGATTGGTTTTGCAGCTAAAAATGCATCCTAACTACTGAGGGTTTAACAGACAGTAAAACATAGAACCTCAACCATGTGAGGGGACATGATTAAGAATCATCATTCATTCACTCACAAAAACAGATTTAGGTTAGAAAATATACGCGTATATGAATAGAAAAACCCTGAATAATAAAATACAAATATAAATCTGTGTTCAGGGGTAGGAAAACATATATAACTTTGCTTTGAAGCAAGAAAAGCCGGCTTTTCAAGATCTACAAACTCAAAATAAATTAAGCGGAACGGTACAAAGAATACTATCGCTGATTTAAATTACACTACACATTCCAAGATTTCAAAAGGAATCACATCCCAGAGGGGGAATGGCCCATCTCTCCCCTAACACACAGTGGCGGTACACCACTGAGCCCACGTCTGCCATTCATTCTGAAAATGGGGATCTGTAGGTAGCACAAAAAAAAGAGAAAACCTTATCAGAGCCGGTGCAGCCTGCTACTCTGTAAATGAGATCCCCCACTGCAACACCAAGGTTATTGGCAAAGCAGTGACAGAGAAATACTACAGGAGACATTGACTACCTGCTGGCTGCGAGGCTGCCCAGCAAGAGGCTGCGGGCTCTCAAAGTGTGGATCAGCACTGCTGGGTGCACCGGAAGCCCTCCGCTCTCTCCGTCACCTTCCAAGCCTGTGACAGACTCCCGCTTCCACACACTCAATCACTCGTCCTATGCACTCGCTCACTTGCTTCCTCACATGCTTGCCAGCTCATTCCCTCACACACTCGCTCACGCACACACACACACACACACGCACACACACGCACGCACGCACACACACAAACACACACACACACACACACACAGACTTGACTTTCACACACAAACACACACACACTGTCCCACATTCACTCACTCACTCAGCTCATGTCATTTGCTCACATTCACAGCCTGCTTTCTAAGCTTTAAAATCCTTTCGCACACTTCCCCACCAAATGGTCCTTATGCCGTCAAATGTCTTTTCATCGCAATTTCATCATGTTCTATCACACCATATCTGGTATGTTAGAAACCCAGGAGCCCAGACACACACCAACCACCTTGACCCTGCTGGCTTAGAGAGCTCAACTTTTACTAATAGAGACGAAAGTGTCAAGCAGGTTCATGAACTCGGCTGTGACCTCCATGACTCAACAATAAGAAATAAATTAACAAAACGACATAAGACTATTACCTACTCACCTTTGTAATAGGCTAACCGCAGTATGCAAAACAAACTCCCCAAAAAGTCCACTTTGTGGCATCTGGTGCACCGCGTATAAATACTGTTGCACCTGCACCCCCTTTGTCCCGACAAAGCAGATTCGAGGAGGGAAAATAATTACCAAGCTCTGTGCTCCTGCTAATATGTTGAGACTATGAACAAGCTCAGGCGTTGATTACATTTTTAGCAGCCCCCCCATCCCACCACCACACACCTGCAGTGTAGAGTAAAGTAATATCACGGCCTCTCCGTCTCTCTCGTGCTGCCGAGGCCTGCAAGCTGCTGCCGGTCCATCCCTGGGGTAGCAGGGCGAGGAGGGGCGATGCGGGTTTCAGATTGCCAGAATATGAGCGCTGGAGCTGGAGGAGTAGGAGAGGCCTTTTGGCTGTGCGTGCCCCCCTTTAACAGAGGAGCATGGACGAAAATCGAACATTACCGCCCCGCTGCCCGTATTGGGCAGTGACCTTGTGGGATAAGTCGCAGAGGAAACGGAGGAAAGGACTTTTGTGATTTCGATTTTTGTTGTGTGGTTACTTTGCTCCAAGATGTAGCTCCAGTGTAGGTATTAAATGTATGCTTTTTTGTTGTTGGTATTGCCTTTTCTCTGTGTGATTTTTGCTCTGAAAAGTTTCTTTCTATTTGATAAAAAATTACATTAAATGTCTTTCATATTTCCGTTGCCTTTATCAGGTAAACCAATGAATAGTTTGAATTGGTGCCCTTGTATACAATCTTATGAATCATACAGGAGGTGTCGGTGTGGCTTTAATAGGATGACAGTGATCAAACAGCCGTAGCAACCTCAGTCAACCTGAAGATATCTGTGTCAAACTCCTCTCCCCTTTCCTCAAAATAAGCCCTCTGTGTAAGTAGTCTGCACTCACCATTCAAACGCAGGAGGGGGAGGTGAGAGGAAAGCAGTGCTTGTTGATTATAACTATTACTACATCATCATCACCAATTTTCCTAACCAATATTCAGATGTTAAAAGAAATTAACTAATTGTGCGTATCTTTCTCTCCCTGAATCAATTCATAAAAATCCCATTTTTGTCAACTCGATCGTTTTTCCTTTGGTTAGTTCTACTAGCCAGCGCTCAGCTGATATTCTTCTCAGGCTTCATTCTTGCATTTACTTTTTTTAAAGTAATAGTAGTAATTTTAAAATATCATATTTTATAACTGAAGTCATTTGAGAGCCTTCAACTTCCTCAGAATACAAAACTCTGCCAATTTGGAACCTTTAAACTTTATTCAGACATTTAACAAATCATCACATTTTGATAATTGTACTAATTTAAACACTGTGTACAGCTAATTTAACCAGTAAAACACATTTTCAACTCCACATATTGCTATAATCAAAGCAAAATAGAGAAAAGCACTTTTCTTCCTAGTAAGTATGAATACCGCCATGTTTGACACTAGTGACGTCTACTAGGACAAGTCAGAGTTCTGAAACGATCAGCTGATATTCTTCTCAGGCTTCATTCTTGCATTTACTTTTTTTAAAGTAATAGTAGTAATTTTAAAATATCATATTTTATAACTGAAGTCATTTGAGAGCCTTCAACTTCCTCAGAATACAAAACTCTGCCAATTTTGAACCTTTAAACTTTATTCAGACATTTAACAAATCATCACATTTTGATAATTGTACTAATTTAAACACTGTGTACAGCTAATTTAACCAGTAAAACACATTTTCAACTCCACATATTGCTATAATCAAAGCAAAATAGAGAAAAGCACTTTTCTTCCTAGTAAGTATGAAGACCGCCATGTTTGACACTAGTGACGTCTACTAGGACAAGTCGGAGTTCTGAAACGATACCCTATTATCCGTATTGCGATTTGGCCGGTTTAACTGTGTTTTAGTGAGGCACAGGGCACTGGACTTTGTAATTTGCCTATTGTGTAGAAATAGTTCTGCTGCCCATGGGCTCTGCTTGTAAGCGAAGTCTCCTCAGCAGGCTATCTGTTTCATGTTCCTATTCAATGGTCCAATGCGTGGCCCTTCACTTTTGTGATCCAAGTCAAGGCTCTCTGGAGAACAATGTTTCCCACCCCTGGTCTAAACACTGCATGGTTATTTGAAGTGGAAATGTGCATTTTTTTTACCATAGAAAATGCCACAAGGATCAAAGCTGGCAAAACATTTGCTTTAGAAACACTTCATAGAAGAACTGTCTCCCGGCTTTCTTAAAAATGTAAATGTAGTCAAGAGAGAGGGCTGGCATCCACTTCAAAACCACATAAGTGCTTATTTCAGATTAAATTACAGACAATATCATGAAGAGTGGTGAAGAAGAAGACTCAAAAGGAAGAACATAAGACCCAAAGTTGAGGTAAAAAAGCACAGAGAAGAACAGCAGTGCGTCTGTAGTTTTATTGGCGTGGCAGTTGTCAGGTAAAGTGTGGCAGTTTATTCAATGGGTTCCATCTAGCCTAACTCTTGGCATATTGAAAACCTCATGGAGGGAATGGAACAGAAGAAAGACAAGGCATCCTCTTTCATGCTGTACTGAAATAGATGAATCGTTCTCCTTTCTTTCTTAAACATCCTTCTCTCAACTCACAGCTCCTCAGCTTTGCTTTTCTCACCTGCTGGTTAAAACCTTTCCTGTAAGTATATTCAGGAATATTCAAGGGCTTATTGAGCATGTCAAAAGAGGTACATATTTCACAAGCAAGCGTGTAACCGACTATTTAAACAGGTTTCCTTGACACTACCACCTTTTTGATCATTTCCAACTGAGAAAAATCAAAAAAAGCTTTAGAAAACGAGTTGCCTTAACTTATCTTTCCGTTAGGCTTAATCAAAAATGTTTTTTTTTTTATTTCTCATAATTTCGCTAAGAAGATGCACCATAGTCAGGTCATAACACTCTTTGAATAATACATGTTCATTATCATTAGCAGAAACAATCACAAGGAGCTCATTTCCACAATGTTTGACTACACCCTATCATTACAATGAATATGAACTGAATGCATAATGAGAAACAAAGCATGTCGTTATTATAATGTGGTTATCTTTCTCCCCTGGTTACAGAACCAGCCATTTTCATACTGAAATAATTAAGATAAATGTATTTCAGTTGATGGATCAAACCGTATCTGAAATTACCTGCACAATGAAGGTTTTCGTACAATCAGAAATATGGAATAGTATGGTAGTATATAGCAGTGTATTGTAACCCTTGGTAGAAAAGTGTTTTCATCTTTAAACCCATCTCTTAAGAGCAGGAACCAAGTCCATCAAATGGCGGTGCCAGGAGAATAACATGTATTTAGAGAGAACGTTCTACATGCATGCAGATCAGTGTGTAGGTACCTGGTTCGTCGTTGAATGGACATAAATAGCCACAAGCTTTTGGCTAATAACCTAAGGTTTCTTTAGGCCTTTTAGCAGCTATAGAAACAAAACCAAAAATCTTTATATAACATGATATTATAACACTTCTGTATAATGTCTGAACTTGCTTTCGGTCGCAAGCAACGGCACGTCACATTGATGGTCTATGGTGTGAAAAATGTAATTGATGGTTATTATAAAATGTCACGGTATAATTTGCACCCTGGTTACAATAACAACTGCCACAGTGAGACAAACTGTTGGAACAAGAAATGCTCCTATTATTAATGAAAGAGGTGACACAACGAATGTGGATCAATGGTGTCTTTCCCGCACCCAAACACAGTAACAAAGATAAAATAAAGAAATTATAAGAAGACAGCTAGCCTGCTGATCGTCACATCCCCACCCGTTTCCTCTCAGAGAGGCAAACGCTTCCGTGAGGACAGGCAGTAAATGGGCCCATTTGACCATCCTATGGGTTGCTGGAGGGTGTGCTGGCAGCCTTGGACTTGGCTCATTACAGGATGATAGCTACCCCACTCTAATCTCTCTCACTCTCTCTCTCTGTCTGTCTGTCTCTCGCCCTCTCTCTCTGTCTGTCTCTCGCCCTCTCTCTCTGTCTGTCTCGCTCTGTCTCTCTCTGTTTCTCAAGGTAGGTAGTTGCAGGAGCCCAGTGCCATTAGCCAGAAAACAAAACTAATGAGGGGAGAAATGACCAAAAACAAAAAACTTTTGTTACAAACGTATGACATCCATCTTACCACTTCTGTTTTCTATCACCAGCTGACACTCATGTCCCTTGGTGTCGCTGGTCATATACTCATCTCGGATCCAGCAGTACTTCTACGTTAAAGAACGTCTTGACGGAGATGGCACAGAGCCGGGACCCGTAACCAAAACTGATCTCATAGCTCTATGTTGGTGTGGTTCCTTCAATATCATAATTATTCTTGTTCCAGGACCATTGTCGCAGCTGACCAATCCCGTTGTTGTGACGTCCTAGCACTGCGACTGGGGGAAAGACCAGAACGAAACTGAAACGCGGCTCATTGCTCGCACGCAGAAGAGAAGGTAAGCATACTTTCTTAAATTATACCACATTTCAAACATTTGTTGTCAGCGTTATATTGAGAGCGTGATTCATTATAGAATCACTCATGGATGAAACTGCATATTATTAATAATGACCGTACATTGCCGTACATTAAAACACAGACTGCTTTTAAACACTGAACTATCCTCTATGTATCAAGATTCTGCTCTATTTTTGCAGTTGTCCCTTTCAAACGTCCCCTAGGTGCGCTCCCTGGGCTCCTCCAACATAGGACACAGTTTGCTGTCGTATGAAACCGGTTTACTGTTGAGTTGGGATCTTGTTTACATGCAGAGCAGGTGTTAGGTCTCTCTGTCTCTCATGGTGATACCTGGTGTATCCTGCGTGCATTGTTGGCTCAATGCACCACAGATGTTGAGCTCAACTGGCCCCAGAGTCTAATCAGTCTGACTCGGGAAAGGTAAGGTAAAACCAGTCATCAACAACGCACACACACACGCGCGCACACACCGCACGTCAAGACAAAGGCAGCGACACATATGTGGAAGCGCACATACAGGCGCGCACACACGCACGCACACACACACACACGCGCGCACACACCGCACGTCAAGACAAAGGCAGCGACACACTCGCGAGGTAAGACGTTATGTTTTTAAACATAACGGCTCCGCCATCGACACACGCCCAGGTAAGAACACACACGCACGCACACACACCGCAGCTACACTCGCCATTAAACATAGCGGCTCCGCCATCTACACACACGCAGGTAAGAACACACACGCACGCGCACACACCGCAGCGACACTCGCCCAGGTAAGACATTATGTTTTTAAACATAACGGCTCCGCTATCGACACACGCGCAGGTAAGGACACACACGCACACACCGCAGCGACCCCCGCCCAGGTAAGACGTTATGTATTTAAACATAACGACAAACCCTCCCAGGTAAGACGTTCTGTCTATAGGCTGTATAATTTGTGAGAAAAGAATGAAAGAGAAATTTCTCACCTCGACAAGCAACGGCATGATGTTCATTTTGTCACATAAAAAACGTTAAATTCAAACATCGCGCCGACCGGCATATCAACACACAAGTGACGTGATCTTAAAGAGACAGTGTCCCTATAGCACAACGAAAACATGTCAATAATACAGTATGGTTAATTATGGAGTCCACCACATGACAACACTTTGTTGCTCAAATGTATTGTATGTATTACTCCCCTCCTTGAGCCTCCCGAAATGTCTTCACACTTTGTTGCTCAAACTAAATATTACTTTTCCTCCTTGAGCCTCGCAAAATGTCTTGCGATATTAATATCCCCCCCTGCAGACTGTTTTAGTTGTTTTATTTTTCTTATGTTTTGTATATATGCTATGTGTGATTGTAGGCTACTGCTGCCTGTCTTGGCCAGGACACTGGAAGAGATGTTCAATCTCAATGATGATTATTATTTACAACTAACCAATAGTAGTTGTCTTGCATTTTAAAATGTCAGTGCACTTTTCAGCCCTGAATAACTGTAAATAAATGCTATTTAATAATTGATTTTTGCATGCATAGTATACTACACTTTCCATTGAACAATTACCCCTGTTAGCATAAATTTACTAATTTCATAATGTAATCAAGTGCTCACAAACTAGCTGCTTTCAGACACACGTGTAAGTCCTGATATTTTCCTGATGGGCCGTCTGTGTGAACAACATATCCTGACATTTGTACCCTGAAAAACTCCTGATTAATACTACCCCTGAGGTAGTATTTTTTACCTAGGAAATGTTAATACCTTACATGTGATTGAAGAGTAGAAAGTCTGTATTTCTCACACCACTTCATTGGGCGTGTTGATGACGCTTCTGCATGACATTGAGTGGCCCCCTAAATGATAATCAACCTGTTGCCTTTTGTTCGCTGAATGGTTAAAAAATATTAAAATGTTGGCACTGCTTTTAAGAGTCATTGGTGGTGAACGGACGCTATACGTTGAAACATTATAGGCAAAATGTTATTATATTATGCTCTCAGAAATTTGTTACATTATCGACTGGGGTTTCCACATTATTGCTATGGGTTTAATTACAACTAGAGGTTGTGCGTGCGAAAACTCTAGTATTTATAATAATCCATTTAGGGTGCAGGTTGGAGTTTAAAGTTAATTGCTGTAAAATAATTTCCAATTTTTATAACTTGTCGGCGTTTAGCTAATTAAAGTCCAGGTATATGTGATGTTGACACAAACACAATTGCTGCAAACATAGACACACGGCTATACACCATAGTGCTTTACATTAAACCCACACAGGGCAGTATGCAGACCGTTCACATATTCTTCCCATCAGAGATGGCGCTTTCCTAAAGCCGTTTATCAATGACATGCTCCATAGCGAGGGGACAATTTAAAACCAATTGGCTTGCTGTCCCCTTGGGGAGATGAGTCAGATCAAACGGAACGTCCCTTCCCCAGGCTTCAAACGCCAGCGTTCCCGGAGCTCCATCGCCCTGACTACTTAAGAAGAAGCCGTGACATCTTGACATCCTTTACTTGGCTCACGTGTCCAATTTAGACAAACAATAGTTCAATGTTTCTATTGAGATTGTGTGCGTTTGTGCGCGTGTGTGTATGGGAATTTATAGAGATATAAACATTACGAATGGCCGGAGACAAAATGTATGGAGACATGTTTATTTGATGACTAAGAGAATAATCTCATTATTGCGAAAGGTAATATACAAAGGTAACAAAAAATGTACACGTTCTGAAAACGTGTACATTTTAATTACCAGGAGTCATGTTGATGACTCGGTACGCATCACTTGGGGATGTTTAAAGTGTCCCTGTTTTATCTTAAAGGTGTGACACATTTAAGATAATAAAGGGACACTTTAAAGATTTCATCTTCAAAGCGTCTGCTTCAATCTCTTGGGGGTTCATTTTAACAACGGCGATCAGTATTGCAATATAGAGATCACTGATGATCTCTTCATATTATTCCATGCAGAAAAACTGATATAAATAACTAACATAATAGTGAATTGCATTTTCTTCCTACAAATTATGTGATATTGATATGGTATCTCTACCGATGATCTACGGATGTCTTGAGTCTTGTGAAAAGAAATGCTGTCTGTTGTCTGTAGCTGTCTCCTCCTCTTGGTGAGTCCATGTACGACCAGAATAAAGAGCATGGAGACTTACAGCCTCTGTAGTTGCAGGTTTTATTGTTATATGTGTGTGCTTTTGTTCACAGCAGTGCTCCTTCTTTTTGTCATCCATCAGACTTTGTGAATCCTACTGAATAACCGTCCAAGATGAATACAAACAGGTGCCTGATAGTTTAGCACAGAAAACTCCATCTTGCTTTGATAAGAATCTGAAAGTATTTGACGTCATATTGGAAACAACTCTTCAAGCAGTTTGACCTGGCTGCTGCTTTTTATTTTCTATCTCAGAATAAAGAACGGTGGAACTAATCAGAGCATCAATTAATCAGAGACAAAAGGAGCTTCCAGGTAAGGGAAATTATTAAAACTTTTCCTCAAGCTATTATTGAATGCGTGTTTAGCCGAAGCCAAAACAAAAAGGTTAGCCTTAAACCAGGCCGGGAAACAAAATAAATTGATTGCATTGTTGTTAATTTACTCACATTGTTTTCCCTATCTTCTAAACTTGCTATCCATGATGTGAAACATCTGCCCTAGACATGTATGGGGTGGTGCAATAGGCTAAGGTTACCATATGACCCTGTAAAGCGATGCATCCAAGCACATGTAGACCGTTGGGCAGAAGCAAGCAGCCGTATTGCTAGCCCTGTTGATCAGACAGAGTAGTGGAAACCAGATAAGCTAACGACCCACCCTCCAGGGCCCTCTCAAGTGTTGAAATAATTAATCAGTTGGGAGAGTTTCATAAAAAGGAAAAATAAATCCATCCAATTAATATCCCAAACAGCAGATTAGGGATAGTGAATCATCAAATGTGTGCGGGGAGTGAATTAAACCGAGCACATTTCAAATTGTTAGTTAAATGCCGCATCAAGAAGAGGCATTATTTTTTACGGAATGAACCTCGTTTAAATGTCAATGGTTTTCAGCAAATATGTAGCTTCTTGTACTACGCCTACAGCCACTACAACTATATCTCCATCTGAATCTATAAAAATGATTAATATCATATTTAATTGGGGCATGTTGGAGTTGAAAGCAAATAATTTTCTCATTAGCAGTCATTTAGGTCATAATATTCCATCTGAAAATATGAACATGTGGAAAGTAACAGTAAGCTGTAGCAAATTTAGATAAACTGCAGAGAATAGAGGTTATCTTTCAATTACTTTCTGATGGTTGCAGACCAAATCACTCTAGATGAGCTGATGGGATGATCAGTCGTAACAAGGAAATGCGTTAGAAATGTTCTCAAATGTACAACATATCAAACACTCTCATCGATCCGTCCTTCCCTTGTTGATCCATCTCTTCTGCCATCGATCACTTATAATTTAACTGGAATATATGTGTGTATATTTACATTCCAGAATAGCAGTCTTAAGTTTTACCTTCTGTGAACTATATAGTTGTATGGGTTGTAGGGTTGGATGATTTTCTTTTTAATATGGAATTTATCCTAAACGTTTTTTTTCTAAATTCCTATGTTTAATTTAGTGACATGAAGCATAACTTAAACGTACCACACTATTGAACTCAAACTTTGTACTTGAATCAGGAGAATTGTCAGATAGATACATTTTCTGATGATCACAGAAACATCTTGCTAAAATTAGGAGGAAACGAGGATACAGAGACAGAAAAAAGTTGTGAAGTTTGACAAAGTGAGAAAATAAGAACTCGGATCTTGCTGATGTGGCTGAAATTTAATTGGAATGCCTGTGACTAGGGTTAGGGTTTTTCACGTCAAACAGCATAATTTGACTTCAATTTAGCTTGACATTCAATATATAAATGGATGTAGAGTCAGTTTGAATTTACTTTTTACTTTTATATGTTTACATCCATACAGTTGTGTTGGAGAAATAAGCATGCAATAAGATTGGTTGCATAAGGGAATATCTGAATCCATTATGGAACTAAATTGTGAATGCTGCATTCTTGCTTGCTGCAGCAATTAAAATAGCTTGATGGACTTAACTTTCATCAGCATAATGCATTAATACCTCTTAAAGAACAACTAAAGCATTTTCCAACCCACTGTGCAAGATGTGTTAATGTGCTCACAAACAAAGCCCAACACCATGGTGCATTTTTGTGCTTTATCATCCATTTGATTTTATGTTTGTTGATGTATTTTGTTGAATAAAATATCGTAACATATAGAATCTTTTCACATAGATCATTCTTTGACGGGCTGCCTGTTTGCCTGCCATATTCAAACCATAGAATAAACCTTTTAGTACTTTTAACGGCCGAGGCCGTACCAAGCAGATTCTTTGCTCCGTCTCCTCCTCTTGGTGAGTCTGTGTAAGACCAGAATAAAGAGCATGGAGACTTACATCCCTGACTCTGTAGTTGCAGGTATTATTAGAACGTCTTCCCCCCCTGGTGTTGCGGTTTTCTTTCTTTGTGTCCAAGATTAACCATTCCCTACACCCTTTTATGACTACCGTGGCCTAAAAAAACATCACTGTGAAGAACAAATACTCTCTCCCTTTGATTAACTCAGGCCTTAAAGGAATGCCTACCATCTGGTTAGAATAAGAGGGGGGGGAGTGGAAAACCACTTTCAACACGCCAATTGGTCATTTTGTGTACCTGGTTATGTCCCTTCGATTCGCCAATGCCCCAGCCTCACCCCAGACTCTGGAGTTGGTGCGGTACTGTCCAGGTGATCCGCCACACACCAGAAACTCCATCCATGTGCCTTTTACTGCCATCGCTTATCCCCCGCTGAGCAAAAACTAAGATGTTCCGACCCGGGAGCTTCTCTCAGTGAAACTGACTTTGGAGGAATGGAGGCACCAGCCTGAGGGAGCCGAATAACCCCTCATTATCTGGACCTACCACAAGAACCTGGCCTCGATTCAAACAGCTAGACGCCTCAACTCCCGTCAAGGCCGGTAGGTGTTGTTCTTAAGTCACTTCAGCTTCACTCTGACCTACCCTCCAGGTTTCAGGAACATCAAGCATGACACTCCCTCCCGGCAGTTTGCCTCTGACGGGTGGAATCCCAGCTGTCCCAGACAGTATTTTCCCGTCGTCCTGTGTGGTGGCCGGGCGAACATTGAGTCGTTGACTCAAGCTGCCATCTCAAATGAGAGTTCATCCCACTTTCCATGTTATGAATGTCAGAATGTAATAATAATAATAATAATAATAATAATAATAATAATAATAAAGCCTAAGCAATAACAATAGTCGAACTGTGCTTGCACAACAAAGAATGTAAATAAATGAATAAAAAGTATTCAGACCGAGATCAGTAGGGGTTCGGCAACCAACAGGTTGTCATACAGGAGAGGGTTCAGGTAAAATATGAGTAGTCAGAAAGTTGAGGAGCGATAACAGACGGACAAGCGAGTGCTAGGCATTCGGCTGTTTTTCAAACAGGAGGGGGTCAGTAACGGAACGAAGAACTTGCTGATATATCATGGATTGTGGGACGTAGCTACCATGAGGTGAATACCAGGATCTGACAAGGAGTGACTGGAAAACCGGAGTTTATATTCTGCAGACTGATGGGGTAGATTACCGACAGGTGTGTAGGCATTGGAAGAGATAGCGAAGCTGGCAATCACTAACAGGCTGAAGTGGAGGGAGTGAGACTTACAAACGGATGCGTACTGCTATTATTATCACATAATTGCCAGTAGTAGAAGTAGTAGTAGTAGTAGTAGTAGTTGTAGTAGTCGTAGTAGTAGTGATCTTATAATGACAAACCTCTTTGGGACTCCATAATAAATTGCGATGATAAATATCTTGTTCCCGTTCCGATATTTATTTTAAGGAACGAAGATTTAGAAACTTTTTTGCTTTGCAGAATGCAGACGACATCCGTCTAGATAAATGTAGTTTTTTTAATTATGAAAAACAGAATATACTATAAGTAAGTTGCATCACTTTCGGTCATTAGCTTAATCCTCAATCAATTTGAAAGTAAATATTATATTATTATTATATTATTATTATTTTATTGTATTTGCTCCACAAACCATTTAGTCTTAATGGATTCCCGTCATACTATATGTTGCATGTATCTCCATCCCTTTACTTATCCTGGTCAATTTGTATATTTTCACGCATCTTCTCTCGTGTGTCAGCAAATTTAAAAACAACGCCATTTAACATTGAAAATAAAAGTAAAACATTCACCTTAATGTAGCATGGTAACAAATATAAAAACCAAACAGCTTTGGTATCCTATTACCTATTACCTAGTTACCTGCTAAAAACAGAGTTTATAAACATTTGTCTTGTTAGCACATCTGTTACGACCTCCGTGGGTTGGAGGGAAGGGTTGGATGATGTATGGCTGAGATGATAGGTAGTTTTTATGGTGGGAGGGACATTATATCGCAAACTGCCTATCACCTTGGCTTTTATTGGCCTGCCTTCTGTCTGCTTGTGACATCATGCTGTTCTCTCGCCAGAAAGGTTAACAGGCGTTCGACAGCGCTGGTGATAATTTAATATCGCTCCAAATCATCTTGCAGTTGGGTTTATTTCTGAAACTGCATTAGACATAGGTGTGAATTATTTTTCATACTTTTCGTTTGAAAAGTTGTTTGGTGTGATCGTATTTTCCATTTACCTAAGGTTCAATGTGGTGACGTTTCAGATTAATTGTATACTATGTTTAAGATGACATGTGGATGCAGTATTAACATTTAGCCTACTCCACAAAGCCCAAACTTTGCCACAAAAACATAAGTGCTTATTTATTTTTATTTATAAAACCATAAACCATATGCACATGACCAACAACTGACATGTGCACACACACACACACACACACACACACACACACACACACACACACACACACACACACACACACACACACACACACACACACACACACACACACACACACACACACACACACACAGTTTGTTGCTGTGTTACAGCTCCTTAGGGAATAATGCAGATGCCCGGACACCTGGTGATCCATTTTATATGTTGCCAGTTGTCATGCCAAAGCCTCAATTTATAACCTGGGTAAACAGTTTTCAATCCACAGATTGTCAGAGGCTCTGACATCAATCTGGGTTTAATTGTTTGCTGTTACCTCGAGAAGCCTTTCATCTCTTTTACTGCCTACGTGTATGTTTCTCAGCTCAGTAATAGTCTGAGGTGTGTCAACGGCGTCCTGAAATGTCACTGATCGTAAGACTCTCATGCTGTTGGGCCGGTAGTAGATTATGCAAGGCTACTTCAGCCTGGTGCTCACTGCAATATTCCAGTGGTTATTCCTCAAAAGACTTGGATCTCTTGAACAGATTTGAGAAGCTGGAATCATGGAGGAAGAAATATATATTCATATAAAAAATGAAATATACATTGTGACGAATTGTAAAGTTTATATCCTTCTATTTCCTTCGGCTGGACCACTATTTTATGTTTTTTCGTAAAAAAAATATGTATGGTAGTCAACGGTGTGAAACACTGAGTTTGAATTGTGACTTACCCACTGCGCAATATGTCGTCGGAGTGACGTCTTTTCTGCGTCATTATTGGATTTAAAAGTTTCTGAAGTTTTTTCTTTGTAACGTCTGTGGGACCTCTGTGTAAGGGCTATTTACACAGAGGTCGTTTGTGGACGTCTTTTCAATGTCAAATTTAGACTAATTGTAACTACTTCTATAATTTATTTATTTTATTTGTTAGTTGTCATGGTGTCTAAACGGCGATTTATTTGATTGCAGCGTCGGATAAATGATATGGACTAATAAGTGGCTCTCTGTCGCTCACTTTGACCCACCCCTGAGCCGGTTAACACATCATGGACACATGTACTCCCCCTTCCACATTTTTTTTGTACCAGTCGGGATTCGAAAACAATGGTACAGAAAACACCTTGAAACATTACGTAATCAAGTAGTATAAAAAATATGTCAAAAATGAGTTGCGCAGTGGGATCATGTATACATTTCCTGCACCTGTCATAGACGTCCAAATTACGTCCAAAAAACGTACCCAGTTCAAAGGTGAAATGTTGAACATCAATATGATGTCCAAGTTGGGTCATGGTTTGAAATCCAAAAAGTGGACCTAGTTTGGACGTCAAATAGATGTACAGAATTGGTCATGGACCGACGGACCAGATACAGACATGATCTGCATGTCTATCCAACGTCCAATGTTTAGTGGGTAAACTACAAGTTTTTCAATCTAAGTCAAGAAAGTCACAGGTGGTTGTAAAACTGCTGCAGTATCAGACTGTGAAAAGATGTAAGTAGAAAGACATTGAATTG
Organism: Gadus macrocephalus; assembly: GCF_031168955.1. NCBI lineage: Eukaryota > Metazoa > Chordata > Actinopteri > Gadiformes > Gadidae > Gadus > Gadus macrocephalus. The sequence continues at coordinate 14,631,799 of NC_082388.1, read as the reverse complement.
ACAGACATCTGTTAATCACTTCAAAATTCTAATGGGGACAAAACGAAATAGGGGTGGGGATTTACAGGGTCTTAAGGTGTTGTAGGGTCCAGGAATTACAATGTATTGTTCGTAATTTAGAATAGATAATTTAGAAATCACAAGAAATAAACACAACAACTTTAATGGTTGAATCCATGGGCTTAGAGACCTAAAAACATATACCTGTAATGGTACATGCACTAATGTGTTTGTATTACAGAGTACATATTCAAGTTAAATCAACCAGTGCCAAATTTTGGTACCTGAAAGGCTGAATCTGAGAGAGTAAACTATAGTATACTGTACTTTAGAGAGGAAGAGAGAAAGCACACCACTACGTTGCAGTTAGTTCAAATGTAGCTAAACTAACAGCTCTATCAGGAAGACGACATTCCCATTCTATGTGTCATCGATCTTTGCTCTATTCTAGTATCCAACACTGTCATCTCAGACCCCGCCCACCTTTTCTCTCAACCAATAGAGACCTCTTTTTGTTTTCAGACAGGAGCAATCGTGCCAAAGCTCAGCATATATACATAAACACCTCTCAGCCTTGCTTATATCTGTTTGTGACTTGCTGCAGTCTGTCAGCACATAAGCTCTTTCTTATTCCAAAATGTCAGACACTGACTCCGATCCCTGTCGTAGCCACATCGACATAATAATAATAATAATAATAATACATTTAATTTAGAGGCGCCTTTCAAGACACCCAAGGTCACCTTACAGAGCATATAGTCATCATTCAAAACTATGTAAAACAGACTAGGAATAAAAGGAAAACAGAGGTTAAACATGAAGAATAATAATAATTAATAACACTCAAAGACGCCTAAAGTGAAGTGGGGACCTCACTAACCACCACCAACATAAACCAACCACCAGTTGCAACATCGACATAGCCGAACTGGCCTCCTTTGCTCTCCTTGCACCTGATGGAATATCAGAGCAAAGGACCCTTGGCCTTAATCCACCAGCAGGGCTCCAGAACCTTAAAGAGCTGGCTTTGATCATTCGTCAGTTGCCTCCGCCAACCCCCCGTGACCCAGCGAAGGAAAATGACACTACCAGCGGCACTGCTCCACGTCCATAGAAAAAGATGAAGAAGATCTCTTGCTCCAGCCGCATAACGCAATGCCGGACAAGAAACAGAAAACAGCGTCGACCACGCACCCTCTTGGTCATCATGCAATCGGTTCTCTATAGCCCATCGATACCAGATTAAAGATATTGGAGAACCCCGGGACTTCCAGACCTTCACTCCAAAAAATCGTCAATCTTTCCACTGTACACAATTGCAGAGCCATCAATCTCCACACTAAATACTCACTTCTTCAACCACTATCCCAGCTATCCCAGCTATCTCCTTCTATCTAACGCTCCACTTGATTCCCCAATCTACTGGCATTTCTGAGAATAATAATAAAAAAAAAGACAATGATCCGATCACCAGAATGCAACAAGGCTGTAGCTTCTGGGAAGACTATTACAGCCATTTTCAAATCCAACGACCCCCCCCACTTGCCCAGAAATCTATCCATCGGAGAGTTCCTCATAGCTTTCGGTATTTATAGGGAGGCATTATCTTAGAATCAACCAGAACTCCCCAACCCTGTGTTCATCTATCACCTTATCCTACCCCAACGGTGTCGTGTGGGAGTAGTGTCGCAACCAAATGAAACATATGCTTCAAAGCATCTCCAGTCAGCCATTTCAGACCCAGAGATAGTTCTTTCACTTATTCAGAAAAAAAGGGTAGATAATCAACCTGTCTTTAACCAGTATGTTGATTCCCCTCCCCTTCCAAAAACAAAACATTTGATCATTTTCGACCTCTCTGCCTCAAATTCATGCCTTGTTGCTAGCAACAATAGCCTTATTCCTCCGGAACCCTTTTCCCTTCAATATGCAACAGCAGATAGAGCCATCAAGCTCATCAAACTAGCAGGCCAGGGATCTTTACAGACTGACATCACAGAAGCTTTTAAATAGTGCCAATCCACCGGTCCCAGTTGCATTTGCTCGGGATCAAATGGGATTCAAAGTACTATTCCTTGGTAAGGCTAACCCTCTGGAAGCAGCCCTTCTATCTGCAATTGGGTTTCAGACGCTCTTTGCTGGATGTTGCTGAATAACATAAGGGTGCCATCCCTGCTACATCTGCTCAATTACTTTCTACCCATAGAGTCACCTCACGATTACTCAGGGTCTTGGGCTAGTTGAAGGACACATTCTGTCGATTGGGCCTCCCGCTATCAAAAGAGAACACCACCCGCCATCCAGAACCATTGATATCTGTCAACCATTCCGGTCACCCACTCAGATCACTAAGTCCTTGATAGGTCATCTTCGTTTCAATGTCATTCCACGAGGGCGTTTGTTCATACCCAGACTGCTTGATCTGGCATCCACCGTACCATGCCTGCGTGGCCTGGCCTCCCTAGATGACAGCTGCTGCTTCGACCATATTTTCTGGTCACGCCTCCTGGCCCATTGGAATGCCATCTGGTTCTTCTAGGAAAATATCGTGCACTACTCAGACTCAATTTAACTTTTTACATATGCTGCTTGATCTGTGTTGGCTAGAACAATAGAGTGGCGAAGTCACGCCCCTTCCAGCAGAGCCCATGGGACCTATGTGATCGAAAAATATGAATGGGTTACAATGGAGAGAAAGTAATTATTTTCTGGTCCCAGACTTTATATACCCCGGATTACACATATGTGGTTTCTGGATTTAAATGATAATTTTTTATCAACGGTCAAGAGTTTGACCTTTGATTGTGCAATTGTTCAGTTAAAGGCTGTAGAGAAAACACAATGAGAAAGACTACACGTCTCGGATGTGATGTCACACTCAAGACAAGACCGACAATCTCCCCATCGGCATAAAATAAACTCTCCACATGCCCCTACTTATAATGGTTTTCATCTCTTTCGATGCTTTTATCCTCCCCTTGGAAAAAAGCGGTGAAGTGGAGCAGAGACATCACCATTTCTGTACCGGAGTTCCAAGTGCGGGTGGTGACGTATATCATTCGCGTCAAGAGCAGCGTAGAGCTGTAGTTCACAAAGCAGCCTCACACAAATCCTAACATTATCAAACTTCTTCAAGGAAATGTTTAGTTTTCTTTGCATGAAAAATTATCATTTAAATCCATAAAAAACATTTGTGTAATCCAGGGCATATAAAGACTGGGACCAGAAAATAATAACTTTCTGTCCATTGAAACCCATTCATATTTTTCGATCTCATAGGTCCCATGGGCTCTACCAGAAGGGGCGTGATTTCGCCACTCTATGTGGGCTACCTAGGACAATGGTTCAGTTGCAGATGGCCACCACAAACGTTAAATATACCCTATGGTTGCTGCATGCCACATCTGGGGACATTCATGGCAGAGGAAGCGCATCAGAGTCCAATGAGACAACGGAGCCGTAGTCGGCTTCAACAATAAATGCTACTCCTCATCTATAGACCCAATGCCTTTCATGAGGCCCATTGCATGGCCAGCAGTCTCTCAAATTTTGATTCTGATTGAACATCCCAGGGCATCACATGTCGTAGCTGACCCTCTAACTACAAGCATACTCCCCATTGCAGTTCTAGAGACCGCTTATCGCTTGGTATGCCCTCCACACCTCTTGCCAGAGGCGGAGTGGCCGTCGGGACGATTGGGAGATTTCCCAGCCGGCCAGCCAGCGAGTTCAGGTGGACCGGCCCACAATTGTGTAGCGGCTTGCGAAGTCAGTTGAACCGGCCCACAGTTGTGAGCGGCCGCGAGGCGTCTGCAAGCCGGCCCTGAGCATAATTTATTCCCCGCCAAGACGCCGTGAAAATCCCCGAAATAAACAATAAATGTCTCAAGAACATCCAACCAATATTTATACCACTTGCTTACTCTCTATGTCTCATTCATGTTTTTTTTTTAATATATATTTTTTTTACTTCATTTAATTCTTCATTATTCAGGCGTTACAGAACTTTCATGGCCATGAATAAATAATACGAACTACAGTTTACTTTAATATGTTTGTTCTTGAATTGACGTAATGGAGCAAAGACTCCTGGGATTGGGAAATGCGTTTATCCAATAAACAGCTTGCAGGTCAAGTCCATTTTCGGAAATGTAGGGGGATAGCCCTAAAGACGCGTCAGACAGAGAAGGCGAGCAAGTTCGTGGTTGCTTGCTTTTGCTTGTTGTGGCACTCATGGAAGGCAAGAAGAGAAAAGAGAAAGGAGGGGCTGAAAAGGCCAGAATAAAGAAGAAGCGGATGCTGGAGGGGGATGCATCTAAGTGCTGAAATCAGGCATTAAAGAGTTGTGCAGGTGAATTAGCCAGAGCTCCACCATTGACGTTATTGCTAGGCGGGAGCTAGCACAAGCTGCTAGTCAAATGTGTATGTGCTGGCTGGTATATTTCAGACGAATTAATGACTTAACTGATCTTTCTCTTTTAATGGATGGAGAATACGTTAACAGATTTGGAACATGTAGTAGTAGTCGTCTAGTCGTGTCAACACGTTACACCGGTATTACCGAGCATAAATGGTATAAACTTTGAAACTAGGTCACTCCGTCAACTCTCCTCTCACACTAGGTGACAGCGTCTTATAACGTTCTATATTATATAATAGTATACTATAATTGTATAGATAATATCACGGCCAAAAGCTCTGCGCCTCCGGATGGCCGTAGTGCGGGGAGCACTACGGCCATCCGGAGTGCTTTTGTTTACCGGCGTTGCTATGGTTACTGGTCTTGTAAGGAAGTGCGCCAATTCTCGGAGCGCCCATTCTCTTCCGCACAGAGCAGAACTGTGACCTATTTTACCCATTTTTAATTTCTTAATTATAATTATATCATTAATTTTTACCTTTTTTTTTTTTTATTACTGAAAAAATATATAAATAAACGGTGTTGCAGGGGGGTGGGGCCGGACCGGGGAGGATTCTCCCGGTGGCTATTAGTGCCCCACTCCGCCCCTGCCTCTTGCTATTACAAGAGTCTGCTCTTTCATATCATATTGTTGTGCCTTCCTCGAGAGCGGCTCCTGTCGTTTCCCTCAGGAGGGGTTTGTGTCCCCCTGCAGCCATAGATACCACCACCACCAGCGTGTCTAGCCACCACCAGGGGGGAATTCATCTCCTGGCAGACTTCAACCCATCATCCCCATGGTATAATTTGATGTCTCGCCAAATATGTTGGCAATAAATGTTGTGGTTCGTTTTAAATACTAGCCTCTTCTGCTTGAAGTGGTGCAACAACAAAGTAAGGCTAATGGAGAGCCGGAAGCGGACGCAAGTGGGGTTGTTTAAACCTTTCCAAACTAGACGCAGACAATGCTTGCTGCAAATGATGTTATAAGAATTTCAAAGCTGACCAGAAAAACATATCTTACCTGAGTGAACGCTTGGTGAAACACAAAATATTTCTAAAAGCCAAGGAATATACCATGTTTAGATGGCAGATGGTAAGGAGCACAATAGAAGTCAACTAAGTGGAGTGCGTAAGCCACATAGGTGGAGTGTACATTGACCTTGCTACATATAGCTTGTTTACAATCCTGCTTCCATTGACAAGCAGCTTTCCCCATGGAAGAAAAATTAGTGGGTCCCACATGGTGTCTTAACTCGTCTAAAGTGAACGCACCTGAATTGAGGAATATGTTGCGTCGTTCATTTGCTAAAGTGTGTGACTCTTGAAGGAAAATGAGGAGCAAAGAGGGCCTGTGTGAATTTCGTGCTACGCCCCTGTATAGACGACATGGAGTGTGTAAATGCACAAACAAAGTGCAATGGCAAGAAATTGTGGAACGTAATAAGCATTGGCATGTTCTGAGTGCAGTGCGTATTAACATACCGAAAAGGAATGAAAACTATTTTACCTTTTATTTTGATCGGGGTTAAAATATGTTCACTTAAGAGCCATACTTTTTCCTTATGTATACCATGAAGTGGTCCACAATATGAATTTGAAATATGGCATCGTTGAGGACCACTATTCATGACTCTGGGCTTTCTCTCCCTTACATTATGCTATTATTGCGGTAAATATATATGCAAATTGATCCACAGGCGTCCACTTTTATGCCTTAAATCTTCCATGGACACATTAATAGTAGCCCGTCATTAAATGGCGCTTTAAAGCTCATTTCCATATTTTTTTTTGTGATTCAGGTTAAGGATTGTCAGCTATTATGTAAAAAAAAGACGGGGGACGTGGGGTCCGGCAGAAACATATCGATGACAATGAGTGGGAAGATGGAGGTGATAATGAGAAAATGTCCCAGCCACTAAATGAATTACTGCTGGATCACTTCTGTGAATGGCTCATGCTTTTTTAATTCAAAGCCAACTCTGAATCCTAATCTGAAAAACCATATCAGTGAATGCAATCACTTCTTGAGTAAGTTACTAATCGTTTGCGTTTAATCATTTTTCTTGACCAGAGTTACAATTAGTGGACACAAGGAAGATCTTCAAACTTACTAACATCATTGCGTGTGCCGTGTATGTTCGTTCATCGCCTATTGCTACAAAAAGGCAGATGCAAATAGATACCATATCCAAATAATTCATCTGAAACAAACTACCAAAGCAATATTTCAAGTTTGTTTTTTATATACTTTCGCTCTTTCAATCGCATCAAAGACAACACATGCATACGCACACGCAATCCAGTACAGTCACTCAAATCAACACAAAGGCTCCACACATCAAAGCAGGGCCTAGGTGCTTTCATTATATGAAGGTGTTTCTATCTACTAGTAGCCCATTGTTCACTGACAACATGCACACCAGAGAGAGATGATGATGCACACACGGTAAAAGCCAAGCAGTACAGTTCTGTCAAAAAGAGTAAATCATCCAAGTCAACAAAATGTGGTGGCACACAGCCCAACATGTACTTGAAATGAGTTGCTATTTCCTTTAAATTCTCACAATGACGCACAGGAACATAATACAAGGATGTGTGTGTCTTTGTGTGTGTGTGTGTGTGCGTGTGTGTGTGACGTGTGTGGATGGTCAAGTGCCCAGGTTAAACGAGCCCTCCCCACACACTCGAGGGGCGATTCTCCTACATGGCAACATGGGGCGTCAAGCCATGTATAATTACCAGCTAATTTAACAATAAACCGGCTTCAACATCACCATCATGGTCCTGTGTTTGCAGAACACAGCACCTTGGTGGCTTCAAGCCACCAAGGTGGCGTGAAGCAATAGCATTAGTACAGAGGCAGTTTGAATGAGGACGCATGCATTTATTATTATCCTGACTAACCTTACTTTTGGAGAGGGTAACGGGCTAGAGTGAGAAATAGAGAGAGAAAGACATAGAGAGATGGATAGAGAAATACAGAGAAAAAGGAAAAATATAACCCTTTGAAATATAAAATATGAAGGTCCTCAAGGTCATGGGGATGGTAGGAAACTCCTTGTTTCATTAAACAAACAACCCACACATTGCAGGGATTGTCAAAAATCAGTTTCCGAGTGAACATGCCATTTTCAGTTTTGTTGGATGTATGTCAGGGTTATGGTTAGAGCCATGAGAGAGACATTATTTTGATTACATTTTTCATCTTATTCTCTCTCAAAGGTTTTTCTGTCCATCACAGATAGGGTTAGGGTTAGGGTTAGGGTTAGGGCTAGGGTTAGGGTTAGGGCTAGGGTTAGGGTTTGGCTTCCAGCAGCTCGGCCAGCACGGGTTAGGGCTGGAGGTTTCCTTGACCTGCGTTGTTGACCTTTCAGATCTGTTTGTATCCTCCTATACCTCAGTTTTATGAAACCACCTTCTGCTCACTTTCCGGGCGGTGGTATCCCACCCCTGCGACGAACGCAAGGCTACTTACAGCTGTCGTCATATCACCCATGCAACCACTACAGCGATGGCAGATAAGCATCCCCATTCAATTGCTCGCCTCCGTTACTACAGGGGCTCTGTGGATTGTCCCGCGGATGACTTTAACAGTGCCAAATCTACAGCCATGGACTCTCTGTCGCTCCGCTTGTTGTTAAAAAGCGTTCAACAGAAATGCTAGCGCCCTGTATGGCAGCATATCACTTCCAAAAATCGCCCTTCAGGGCGCACAAAGCCTTACTGGAAGCACTTTTACTTCACTCACGCTCAGTTTTTCTTGGATTGCAAGAGCAATAATGAAGGAAAAATCTATTCATTGAGCACTCACTAAATTGCGGCAGCACGCAACTGACTAGATGGAAGCCATTTTAGCTCATGACTCCCATTCTCGCTTCTCCATACTAACTCCAAATAACTGCCAGATTGGAGTTGAAGGTGTTTCTGCCTACATATAATGCCTTGAACGGATTGGCACCATCCTACCTTATTGTTCCTTATAGTTCTTCTTGGCCCCTTCTATCTTCGGGAGCTGGCCTTCTTTCAATACCAAAGGCTAAGAAGAAATCAGCAGGAAACGGAGTGTTCTCCTCTCTAGCGCCCTATCAATGGAAGAGTCTGCCACCTGTAATCAGGGAAGCTGACTCTGCCGAGATAGTCCAATTAAAGCTGAAAGCCCACATCTCTAGTCTTTATTTTGGCACCAGGGGGTGCCCTCAGCTGCTGTTGCAGTTTGCTGAGATAGCTGTGGCTGATAGGCACTAGCTTAGCAGTCTACATCTTTTCTATGAACCTTGCCTCGCCTTATTCATAATTCTGTCCGTTTAAGCGTGTTACCATGACTGCGCCTGGATGACTGGTCGTTGCGTTAAATGACTGAATGCCTTGAACTCCCAGAATCATCGGCCAGCACCCCATCACCCTAGACTATTCTATTTAAATGGTGAAAGGACAGCATTTGTAAGGCGCTTTTCTAACCAGTGGCCTCTCAAAGCGCTTTACAATATTTTCCTTACATTCACCCATACATGGATACATTCGTATACCGACGGCGGTGTCAAACAGGCAAGGCGACAGCAATGCAAGGCGATGCAATCAGGTGTCTTGTTCAGGGACACTTCGACACTTATGACCTGTTAAGCCCTCTAAGACTGAAACGATTAAGGTCTATACAAGAATTTAGTTGAATTTACTTAAATTAACTCATTTAAATTGGCCAACCAAAGTTAAACTAATGCAGCAGTCCTATCGGACACAAAACAAACACACAAATAACTGAGTTGAAGTCTATCCTGAATAACCCTTTCCAAATATTGTCCCAGAGCTCTATCAGCTAGCCAGTGGGCCTATCGTGATGTACGGTGTTTGCCTGTGTCGTTGGCTCTCATTGGCTTCACGGAGGATGTGTTCTGAGCCTTCCCTACTTAGAGGATCCGTCTGTTCTATGACAAGGAACCTCCTCAGGCTGATGAAAATTCCCCCGCCTCCTCTTTCCACCTGAGTAGCCATCTATTCATCAGCCGCCTTAATGAGCCGACCGCAGAGTGCACATGGCATGCAGGAGCAGCTCATGCAGAAGTCACATGCTCGCCATACACCCATATACACACACGCTGCGCAAGTATTAATGCATTCTTTCATTCATTCTCATCCATGGAAGCTCTATAAAGAGACACACACACTGACCCTCAGATTAGATTATTTTGGAAAGATATTAAGGAAAATGATCAGGAATATAACTAATTATGCCAATTAAGGATTTCGGTAAATCAACACCGTTTTTGTCTCTTGCATAAATTGTGTGCATTTTGCTGGATATAATTTAACTTAGAAGTAAATACCTAATAGTCCATCTACTGAGAAACTACATGAAAGAATACTGACTTTTCAAAGCATAGAAAATAAAACATAGAGTATAAGCAATCAAGAGAAAAGATCTCAACGTCTAACTCATTTAGTCTGGGGGATGATCAAACATGAACAAATGTGGCACCTCTCTGTACTGTTGGATGATTTGCCATTTGTATCGTACCCCATTATCAAATAGACAGCTTGACGTTATTCTAAACACTCACAACATCTGGACACAAAGATCTGGGGACTTTTGATTGTGCACTTTAAGATTGCGTCTTCTCATGATGCTCAGCCCACTTCCAATGAACTCCCCTCACAAGTCACACAGGTGCTGCCTTGCAGATAAAGCAGGACTAATGGGAATAGTGCTGGGACAGATACAGCAAAATGAGGTTAATGGTGAATAGAACTTACACACACTGAGGCCTGAAGGGAGTGGAGATATCATGAAGTGCTGTTGAATATGGGATGTGCAAAACAGTCAAAGCCAAGGGTTTCACCTCCGATCCTGGCAATTTTCTTTTTAAATCTTTTTAAAATCGTGTACTATGCAAACTTCCCACCACTTACGTGGGAGAGCATGAAGCATGAATATTATCGGTTTGATCTGCAATGCAGCGATTGGTTTGAACGATCTATGCACATCTTTTGCTCTCCCTCGCCCGCCCTCTCCTCCCTTCTCTGCATCGACCGTCCATCCTTGGCTCCCACGGATGAGGCCTGAGAAGATCAGCAATTTAAATGCACTGTTTCATGTTATAATTTGTCGTTTCAGAGGGGAAGCATTGCCTAACGTAATGACAAGCCTGGCCTTTCGTGGTAATTGAGACTGTGGGGGAAAGGGAGGGGGAACACAGGTCCTCACAGATTCTCAGAAAGACCCTTTACATTGTCCTTGCACGTAGGAACAGAAATGAAAAAAATATGTTACGTGCCTCACAGCGGAAACACTCCGGTAAATTGGCTTCAACTGCCTTGACACACACACACACACACACACACACACACACACACACACACACACACACACGTAAACGTAAGAATATTTACAACATGCCAATTCCCATTTAATATTGGAAGGATGGAACCTTATTTCCCCAATGTTCTGCTCTGTAATACACACAGCCAGAGCTGGCCAATTCTGTGGGTAGGAGGATCAATTTAGTGGAAATTATGAGTAAAGGTTTTCATGGTGGTCTCCAACACCTTTTGGCTTCAGAACAACAAGGCATCATGTCAAGGCATTGAGAATGCATTGTGATGCATAAAAAAAAAGAACAAACGAAAGGGAAAAAAGGCTTTTAATTTCCCATCTCTTCAAATGCAATAAAGTCAGCGGTTGAGTTGCAGTGTATTACAATCCTGCAGGGATGTTGACATCTTGTGTTTGCCTTTTTAAATAAAAGTTTCAGTACTTCTTATTTACAATCCTAAGAGGAAAGCCATTAAGATGCCAGAGTTATTGGTTTAACATAGGAAGCATATGAAATAATGGCCAATTGTCTTGTTTGTCCCAGCCGTTAAATCGGTTAATGGTGGACATTAAGAGCATGCATGAAAGGTCACAATGGAGCATAAACGGCATAACAATCAGCATTTTGGAATCAAATGTATCCGACTCTCATTGTCCAAAACGATTCTTTGATGATGTCATAATAATGTATCACACACACACACACACACACACACACACACACACACACACAAAAGCACACACACACACACACACACACACACACACACACACACACACACACACACACACACACACACACACACAAACTGTCAGCTCTGTCTGGCTTTTAAAATAAATGTAAAATATTTATCTAAAGCTTGCCACATAAATAATAAAATAATTCAAATATTTGTCCTACTGACCTATATTAACAAAAATATGTGTATGCGTGTGTGTCTGAGTGTGAGCGAGTGAGTGAGAGAGAGAAATGGATATATATGGGTACAGACAGTGAACATAAAAAAAATTCTGTTTCAAATCTCCTTCAAATCTAATGTTGTTCTTATAGATCTGGGACACCACATGTAGTTGCAGGAGCTCCTTTTTTATGATTTTATTGATTTTATTTTTATATATATACATCCTACATGCATGCTGGGGCTTTAACCATCGCCTATCCTTTCTGCATGGGTCCATACAAAATGCCAACGCATAATGGTTGAATTACTTTTGCAGCAAAGTGTGGATGCAGTGTGTAGTAAAGTTATAATGATAATAAGGATAATTTCTTCAACTCTTCATCCCGAAGAACTCTGGTTCTGGGCTCAGCTGCCCCCCATTTTGGCATTTAAACATGTTAGACATGTTAACATGTTAATAATGCTCTGGTCTCAAAATATGATCTCGCAACTAACATTAGTGGATATTACTATAATAAAAATATATATTTTTAAATTATGAATATGATTAAATCAGTTTCTATGGCAGACACCCAAACGGTGCAGATTTCAAGGATAACTCATGTGTTAATGCTTCCCAAAGTTCAGGCCCAAATCAATGATTTGCCAAATATAGCCGGACAATATAGGGAGAATGAGGTGCAGAAGATGGTTATATCCATGACCACTGTCTTCCACAGATCAACACGCTCAAACTTCTGATCCGATGACCGGAGGCCTGACGAGATTCATGCAATTAAACCCACGGCCCCTTAACCATCCAGTCATCCACACTCAGCGATCATTCGCAGGGGCCACAGAGTCTGAGATGATGATGAAAGCATCAGCCGCAGTGTCGTGTTCTTCAACCAATTTCCTTTTCACACATCTCATGTCTTTTTACACATAGCTGGCGTGAGCTAGCTGTCATATGCTTAATGGGCTCCCATCCGTTTCATCGAGCGGTGGTAATGTAATGGTGGGGCTATAGACTGTCTTAATGATCGGCCAACACATTTCGTGTCACATTAGGGCCTATAATGAATACGAGGAAGAAGAAGAAGAAGAAGAAGAAGTTGAATTTCATGTTAAGGTAATTTAAAGGAATTTAAAATAGATTATTTAAACACTATTGTCGACAAATTCATGTCGCTTACCATACCGTTGATAATAAAAGTAAATTTAAAAGAATATTAATTCAGAACATTAAAAGGTTTGTCAAATTTGGACGCACAAAGAAACAAAACACTAGTAAACTCCAAGCGACTATCCTCAATCGTGGTCTGTAGCCCATGGAGAACACAAGGTTCAGCGATACAACCTACTTTTTCCATCTCCTTCCTCATGTGTTCATAGCCACCGGCCTAACAAAGCACTGCATTAAGATCGCAGTGCACAGATCAACGTTGCCTCTGCAAAAATCACAAACCAACTGTACAAACATACTCACTCAAAGTTTCAGATAAGAGGCACAAGAACAAAATCAACCTCAGTTGGGTTTTACTTTTCACCAGATCCCTGGATGTTTTGTCCAAAACGAAGCCACAACCACCCTGCCAGCCCCCCCACCAGCCCTCTTTTACCATCCAAGCACATATCTGCCAGGGGCATGGAGTCCTGTGTGTGTGTGTGTCTGCCAGCCAGGAGCCAGCCGCGCCAAGGTTCACACCAGCAGGGGGTCCCCCCTCAGCCCCCCGCAGGAAGGTGCTCAGCGGAGCAGAAGGCAGGGCTCCGAGCCTGCCCCCCGCCTGGGGAGGCTGATCAAAGGAGCCGTGCTACAGGGGGTGAACGGTGGTCTCTGCAGGGGGTGTCAAGATGCCAGTAGGGGCCAATTCACAGGTAGGCATGGAGGTCTAAGAACCATGGGATCAATCAGCACCTCCTTTTTAGTAAAGGAGAACATTCTTTTTGGTTAATTGTATTCCTTAAAAGTGTTGTTTATTTTTGTTGAAGGGGAAATTGAATACCCTGTTTCAGCTCAAGTTAGAACAACATGAAATAAAGGTTTTACAATTATTCATAATATAGTAAAACAGTGGGCATTAAGTTGATTGACCTTAGTAATACCTGCTGGATTGGAGTCTTTAAGAGCGTCCATTTGGTCCCTTGGAAATATGCCTCGTAACAGGATCTGATACAGCATAGAATGGTAAGATATTACATGATGTATATTTAAACTGTACACCAAATCCATTATTTTTTAATAATGGCTTTGATGCACAATAAGTATGAAGTTTCAGAGTTAACCTGCATAGCCTCCCCCCTTACCTCCCCAGGGGCCTCATGTACTAAGGTTGCGTACGCACAAAAACGTGGCGTACGTCCTTTTCCACGCTCACGTTCAGATGTACAAAACGTGAAATGATCGTAAAAATGTGCGGTCCCCACGCCAGCTCCAGAGCTGTCGTACGCACGTTTCTACAGCTATTGTTCCTTTGGCGACACTTAGAGGTGACGCTGGGAAACTGGGGAAAAAGGTGAAAACAATGACTCAGAGTGATTTGCACATCAGAGACACACTAATGAACAATTAACACACCTTGCAATTATAAGGGTGGCTATAAAAGCATGCGCAATGGATGAAGAAAATTGTTTTAAAAATGGCTGCGTTAGCGTTGTTAGAGGACATCGCAAATGGTCAAATCCGAAGGGCGCTGGAGACGCCGGGGCCGACGGAGCAATCCGTGCCCTCTCCTTGCTTGTCTATTCAAAAATAAAAAATTTAAGTTAATAAACACGAGTCAAAGTCTTTAATATCCTGGCATCTTTACGCACGATTTATGTGTATTGCAAGCAGCCAATTGTATGACCAGTATAATTACAGCATTTATGACTTCAGCATATTTACCTTGGGGATGATCGGTGTCCCCTTCATGGGCTCCCACCACTCCGGTGAGAGCTGTGTCACCGATCAAAGCGGCCACTCTCAAATCGAAGGGGGAGAGTTCCCCCACTCCCGTCCCCCCACCTGTTGCGGTCACGCTTCGGCGGTGGGCAGAAACCCTCCGCTTCACCTCCACCTTGAGGTCTGACCACTTGTTTTTAATTTCAGAGTGTGTGCGCTGCTGAGACCCCACTGCATTGACGGCCTCGCAAACACACTCCCACTCACTTCTCTTTTGTTTTGCATTTATCCCTGTTGACAGGGTTCCAATAGCATATGCTTGCGCATTTCTACCTCGTGGAGCAAAATCTCGAGCTCAGACTCCGTGAAGTTTCGTTTTTTGCCTCTGTTCATGGTGCCAGGTGATCGGATTAAGAGGTGAATCTCAGGTCCAGAGGCCTATTTAAATGAAATTGCATATTTAAATGAGGGCGTGGACAGGGAGGAGTTTGGCACCTCGGCATGTGCGCTCAATTCCACGTTGATCGAGATGTACAAAAGAAACGTGCTTGGATCCATGCGTTCGCACACTTTGATACATCTGAATTTATTTGTGCGTAAGACAGTTTCTGGGTTTTGGCGTACGCCAAGTTTCAGTATGAAATCCACGCAAGTCTTAGTACATGAGGCCCCAGGTGTGTGTGTGTGTGTGTGTGTGTGTGTGTGTGTGTGTGTGTGTGTGTGTGTGTGTGTGTGTGTGTGTGTGTGTGTGTGTGTGTGTGTGGTGTGTGTGTGTGTTTAGTCCCTTTCACACATGCAGTCAAATCCTGCAGAATTCGAGAAGAATACCTACACGGGGTCATGAATGAATGGGAGCAGGGATCGATATTCCAGGAAATGTACAACGCCAATTTGCCTGCTCAATACCTAGTGTTATTTCCCTCGCCATGTGTTCCCATGTGTGAAATGGCGCAAGAGGGAAACCTTCCAGAACGTAGCCGCACGTGTGAATCATGATCACGATACCTGGAAGGTTACCTGGGTAATTGACTGGGAACTATGTGAAAAAAAGGGGCTTAAGTGTATGAAGATGCATAAATAGATTCCATCCCAATATATTAAGTCCACCTCAATGGACTTTACATGTTGTAACCACCTCAATGTGTAAATTCCGCCCCAAGTCGCAGGACAGAGGACGTGAGGGGCCCATCCCATGTGCACGTTTGCAAGAGTCCATGCAGGATGCAGTAGCTAAGGGTCCATAGTAAGTAACAGACGTGCAAGTCTTAACGTTTCCTTGTGGGGCTCAAGCCTTGATTGTAAAGCCTGATGTCTACTAGCACAAAGCACTAGACAAGGGGCTTTGTGGTGTGCCAAGAGGGATGAGTATGTGGGTGAATGTGCTTCTCATCCTCGTAGTTCATGATAGAGGGGATGGGGAGGGGTTCCCCAGGATAGCGTGAATCTCCTACTGATGCTCCGCTCCGCGACCACCGACAGATTGTCTGGTTCGGCTCCAACTACGTCGATAGCTTTCCTCACAAACATTTTTAGTCTGTTGGCATCCCTTGGGTTGTTGTAAATAAAATAGGATACTGGCTTCTGCAGACGGTTAAAACATCTTCAACTGCCTATAGCAGGTGTTGAATGACCTGAGCCTCCTCAGGAGTAAGAGTGTGCTCTGTCCATTCTTTTTTGTATGAGTTCCCCTAGGGGTACTTTGGAGTACTGCAGGGGGCACTCATAAAATGTCAAATTAATTAACTAATAAAAAATAACTAACTATAATTTAAAAACCAACACGTCGTCAGTTTCAGGAGGAATATATTTTAATGAGATTCACCTCTATATGCTCTGACCCTCCCCTGGCGTGCTTCTTTTATGGGGAGAAATTAGCCGACAGTTGCATGAAGCACGGGCCATGTTTCTCACTAAATTGTGAGTATTTGCACTCTTTTAATATCCATGTTTACACTGACAAATAGAACGCTACCCAATAGGAAGCACATGCAATATTTATGTTAACTAGTATAATTTGTTTTTGCCTTTGAAGGGGACACTCAGCTGAAAAAATATCTTAAAGGGGGTACACTGGTAGAAATGGTTTGAGAACCACTGCTTTAGAGGGCTTTGTCCATGAGCATTCCCCGGAGCTTGTAGGGGTCCAGCAGCTCCACCTCCTCCCTCGGGGGGTGGTGGTAGTTAGGGGCCTTGTTCGGCCGGTAGTCCACCACTAGCTCCATTCCGTTATTGAGCTGGAGTTCATTGATATCACACCAATGTATAAGAAGCTCTCCACATTGAGCTCTGGGTTGCTTCTCCTTGTTGTCATTTGCCGCTGTTGACAATGGAGGAGTTATCAGAAAACGTCTGTAGGGGGCACACACTCGAGTTGAAGAGGAAGTTGGAGGAGTTGAGGGGAACAATAAATGTGACAGCACATTCTCTTGGCGTCAGTTTTGCTCACCAGTTGGGCTGTCTCCAACTAAGAATTACCTGAGTCAACTATGTGACGCCTCAGAGTCATAAATAATATTGTTTTCATATTTAAGTGTCACAATAAAAGTGTAATAAGTTACAAGTTTGCTGTTAAATCATAACAATTGATGTATTTTGTCACTACATTTAATTCTAGTTATTATAAGGGATGCTGTAAATACCCCACAATTGGAATAGAAGACCTACATGTCCGATACTCAAAGAATAGGCATACAAATTTGCAGGCACCTTTTTTTGTTTGCAATATTCTCAACTAATTCAAACATGTCTATTGTCAGTATTGAGATGTATTGAATTCAGTCTACCTGCGTTTCACCAATACCAGAGCTTTTATACATGCTTTGTTCTGTGGTAGAGCTAGATGGATACACTCCTAGTCTCCTACACATTTTAATCTTGGATCCATCGGGGACATTTTGAAACGTGAGATGAATTCCGAGTGCTAGTGCCCGGCCACTTTGCGACACTCATACGAGATATAGCGTCTTCAGTTCCCCTCATCAGATCATTGTAATTCGAAGCATGAATATCTGTTGAACATCAAATATCGTTCTTCCTTAAAAAAAAATATTTCAAACTACCCTAACAATCAGTGGATAATTTTTTAAATAAACAACTAGACAGCAGCACTATGTTCCTTTATATTTCTGTTTCAGTTTGATGTTGGTGCGTTCCCGGTGGGCAGTCATTATATTGAATCTTGTCAAACGTGGGCAACAATAGCCAGAAAACGTTGAAAACTAACTCAGATTTTAGTTTCAACAATGATGACTATAATAACAATGAAAGCATGTGCTTAGCCTCCCAAAAAATGCAACTACTCGACCCGAACAAAAACCTTACCCTGCTTAGAGCCCTGAGACTAATTAGTCGGCTAGACGAGGGGTCAGCCCTTCTCCCCAGCACGCCCATGACAGGCATGTACATGTACTCTGCTGATCTGCAGCACTCCCTCTGCTCCTCCTACACTTCCACTGACCACTGCTGAGCAGCCCCGGTGGTGGCAGGGAGCCTCCCGACAACGGGCAGGTCTGTGTGTACAAGCCTTGTTAGGCTGCGGTGCGATGTGCCGAGGGAGGAAAGGGGAGGACATTGTAGCTGTATGCCTCCTTAACGTTGATATACAGCTTGCATACAGTCCAGGGTTTTATTCTCTTTTTTGTTACAGGTCACATGCTGGGGGAAATTCAGCAGAGTTTTGGCAACCTTAGATTGGTTAGGATTCCATCTACTACGTCTGAAGATCAAAGCTTTGTCTGAAATTTAACCACGGTGGAATGGTTGATATAACTCGCTTGGGTCGTAATACCTACACTTGCCGGGAAGTTAATGTCCGGGAACACACATGTTGCTTTTCTTTAGGAGATAAAGGGGTTCGCTACGCCTTATAAAGAAAATATAACAAGGTAGGGCTTTCCTTCATGATAAAGGATAGAGAAAATAGATGAGGGGAGGAAAGTCACAAAGAAATTGAGTACAATGCAAAAGGGGGACCAGGAAATAGGAGAGTGAAAAGTGGAATCATATAAAGAGGATGGGAAATTATAGAGTTGCAGCGAGATGGGAACCAGCCATTTTCCGTGGCCCATCTCAGATGTATATAGAATGTGAAAGAAGAGAGAGAATACGTCGTGAGTAGAATGTTTTCTGTTTGCAGATTGTCTTGTCTGGCTATTCAATGAAGGACTTCATCAGAACTCAATCTTGTACAAAGTCTATCTAAAATCTGTGCATCCCAGTAAACTTTTTCAAACAAAAATATACACTACAAAAACTAAAGTTCCAATTTTTCTTGGACACTGTTGCCCTTAAACACAACAGATTACATCTAATTTTAAATGGACATCATCAACAGGGGAAACTTAAATAAAGCTGTGAATGACCTGAGAGACAAGGCATTGAGGGCCTTCTGCGACATTCAATGAAACGTCAAACTGGACCTCCCAGTCAAATAATAGAATACATCACTCTCTACGGCTGCGAGGTCTGCGGCCCATTCACCAACCCAGACTTTACAAATTGTGACTCTTTGCTTTCCTCCGCACTGCCTAATTCTGCAGATTCATGCTGAGTGTCAAAAGAAAAACACCAAATAACCTATCACAGCAGAATTAGGACGATATCCGACTATTATTAATTTTCTGTAATCACTTGAAAAAGAGTGACGGCACGATTCATAACAATGCCCTTTCTCTCTCTCTGTGCGTGAGAGAGAGAGAGAGAGAGAGAGAGAGAGAGAGAGAGAGAGAGAGAGAGAGAGAGAGAGAGAGAGAGAGAGAGAGAGAGAGAGAGAGAGAGAGAGAGAGAGAGAGAGAGAGAGAGAGAGAATAAGTGATGGGCTCCTCCATCACAGAGATAGAAGTATCTCAGGGGGTGGGGGCAATGTGTGTGCGTGTGTGTGTTTGTGTGTGTGTGAGAGAGTATGAGTGTGTGTGTGTGTGCACACTTGCTATGAATGTTTCGGGGCTGATATTCCCCTCTAAGCACGCGGCTATCGGCTCAAAAGCAATTACAAAAGGCGAGGAGTGTTTGCCTCCTATGAAGTCAACTGCCACTCAGGATTTCAATTATCGCTCTTTCTCAGCAGGTAAATCAGGGCTTACACAAAGAGAATGGGACAGGTATTGGAAATAATAACTTCATAAGTCTGCGGCAGATAAGGCAACACACCGGCTCTGACCACAATGAGTCACAATATCTTCCTAGATAACAGGGTTAAAAATTAATTCATGTGCATTATATATATGTAGAAATATATTGTCACCTGAACCCCGGCATTGTGCATTCATAGGGATACAGTCACAATATCATGAGCTCCACAGATGATAGTTGTGTTCTTTCAAATGTCAGTGAACCCCGTTTCAGCTCGAATGCAAACACTGTGGTGTTATTCTATAAGTAGCCGGGGAGCTTAAACCTCTCTCGAACCCGAGAATCAACATCAGCCGCTGCCTCTACAAAGCTGCACTCAACCACACACACAACCACCGTGCTGCCCATAAAATATGAACTGTGTGCGTTCTATAAGACGAGCACAATATAGGCCTCAGTTGAGGTCTACAACTGTACAATTTGAAAGGAATAAATAAAACCCCCTACATTTTACATTTTACATTTAGGGCATTTGGGCATTTTATCCAAAGCGACTTACAATAAGTAAATTTGTCAGAAGAAGGTGAAACAGTGTATCGCTATCAGTACAGTAAGGATGTTAATAGAAACAAATACAAAGCACTTACAATCGCTAGGTTAAACTTCCCCAAACACTTATTCTTTTCAACTGACCACTTGTGTCGAGTGATATTTTAATTGTAGATCAGGTATCACGTTTGCTGGCCACACTTTACAGGCCACACTACGCCATCAAATCTACACCAATTCTGCTTGTTTGGTAATACACATGAATAGACAAGTAATAATGTTGCACAGAAACAGGAGAACTGGCTGTGGGCTAGTGCACACATCCAATGTGTGCAAGCTTCTGTACTACATCAATTATTCACCTTTACTATCTCTTTTCTTATATGTCTTCTTTCTTTGGCTGTGGGCTGCCAATACTGATGCTTTCCAGTGTCAACGACCACATCGGCAATAGTGACAAACCAAAGACATCATTGAGTCTAAATGGATGGGTGCATATCATGTACGCACGCGTGTGACTTTAAGCTTGTGACTGAGGAGGGGAAGCAGAGTGACAGGAGAAAAGGAACCGTTTACAGCATGATGGACACCTGTACCCACGGACAGTCAAACACAAAGCCGCATCTGTCATAGCGGTCTATGAGTCTGGCTTGCGTTCTCTCCAATCAGAAACCTAGAAGGCCTACAGGAAACCTCTGCTCAGGTACTCACCAGAGTGCACATACATCGAAATTAAATGTAGAAAGTTTGCATACATTTTTTGTTTTGTCTATATATATATATATATATATATATATATATATATATATATATATATATATATAAGGTCTTCCATTGGAATAAAGGATGAGAAGGTTTCTCATGCTTTGCCTCCCAACTCTTTTGCGATAAAACGTAGTTGGTCGTTGCGATATCCCAAAACAGTGCGTCTGTGAGCCATAAAAATGGGTTTACGAGGTCCAGCAAACACCAAATAAACATGAGCGCTGCGCTGGGTTATGGACATCTGCTGATGCTGTTCCATGGCGCTGCATACCATTAGCCATTAAATCACCCATTCATGTCTGCGTATAAGCAGAGAAATCTGGTCAAATGGTGAAAAGAGGCAGTTAAGGCCCATTTCAAGTAAACAGCCTTGAAAGGCGTCTCGTGAATCCTGGCCTTTCTGTTTTGGCAGTGCGTCGACCCTAGGTTCCCATATTCACATCTTCACATGGAACATCAAAGCCAATTATCGGGTTTTAAAGAGCTTGTTTACAAGGACGGGGACCCCTCCACCGCACACCGCACAGCTAAGAGAAGTTAATAGACACAGCAGTCCGCCTTTATTTAATATACTGTGGAGGGGAGACCAGCTAAAGGTGTTGTAGCGCAGATTAATATTGACTTTATGTTCCGTTATACTGTAGAGAGTCCATATTGACAGCACATTTATGCGTGTAAACATCCTGGTGGGATCCTTTTGTACGCCAGATGACATTCCTTTGAGAACTCTTGAATCGGAGGGAACCTCAGCACAGGTGACAAGGGAGTGAGTTGTGCCGCCATTGGTTGTTTTGGCACAGTGTCCTGAGCTGTGTTAGTCAATTGTAAGGCCTGTTCATTACCTGCTGAAAAGACTCTACAGCCGGCAATGTGGAAATATATAATCCGACAGCTTGCATTGCACAGGACAGTGGAGGAACTATTTATCGGTTCACACACGAGAGCGAGCGAGAGAGAGAGAAAGAGAGAGAGAGAAAGATTTTGAGGAAAAATAGAGCACCACATTTCTTTTTAACTGTCAGCTGTCTATCAGTGGATTGATACCTGTTTCAAAAAATACCTCCTGAGTGACTCTCTGCCTGTGATCTTCCTCCACCCTACACTCAAAAACCATTTTCTTGAAGTTTCACCGTATTACACTCTGAACCGGGCTGGCAGTGGCTGCCTCCCTAAGCAGTGCATAGCGTTGGAGATGTCTAGTGGACCCTTATCCTCTCTACTACAGTCAGGCTGCAGAGCGACTTGCTGATTTTGCACCGGTATTCAACAAGGGGTAAAGGAAGAGAGAGCTGTTCAAGGTGGGATCCGTTCAGGGTAATTAGGAGCTGTCAACCTGGCTGAGCTCGGAGGGGATTGAGTGTTTTGAAAAGTAATTAAATTTGATTAACCTTAAGTGGCGAGACAACGTCACACAGACTCTGGATATGTTTTGTGTGAGGGATTTCTTTGCATCACTTTGCCTGCGTGTGATGTTACTAAGTCATTATACTTTCTTAATTTAATTTAGTTTATCTTCATCCCTCCAACAATCGACATAGACTGCAGGAATGGTGAGAGAAGCTTGAAAGTGTCGCTCAAATCCCCCGTCCGTGCCTTATTGGAGGCACAGCGAGTGAAAATATGTCTCGAGAGGGTGAGAAAGCTAGATAGATAAATAGATTGGATAGAGATGGATCCGTCTGGCTAGACAGACAGATATCCTTGAGCGGCTTCGGCAGGGTCACCCAATAAATTATGTGATTCATTACTGGATTGCTATTTAAATTATTGCTTTTGGAGATTTTTACAACACCTCTCCCTAAACTCCCTGCTTCTATATTGGACTCTGCATCATAAAATCATATACAAGCTACTTTTAAATGTGTCTGGCCCAGGATCTTAAAACGCCCTGTGTAATCTTCCCTGCTTCACCGCTATTAGACTGATTAGAGGGTTGTAGACTGAAGGAGCTTGGAGGTGTGTCTTAACTCTCTCTCCTCAACTGCCAACAGCCTTTAAAGAGCAGCGTTTTGGCAACGCAAAATAGATGAAATACAGTAAATAAAAATCCACAGCCTCAAAGACATGGACTGCTCCCAAATAAACACCACCTGTTAATGCAACAAGAGGGAACACGGAGCCAGCAGCGCATCCACTAAAAGGCTTTTGACAAACACAACATCAGGGACTTGTTAATTACCTCCACAACGAGAGAGAGAGAGAGAGAGAGAGAGAGAGAGAGAGAGAGAGAGAGAGAGACCCAAAACACATAATCCAGAATTAAATCATATATTCACAGGTGGGTGTGTGGCAGGGTACTTTTTTGTAGAGTATGTTTATGTATGTTTTAATTATAGCAACCAACCAATTAGTCAATGCAATTTAAACCCATCACAGCATAATATAACAACCATCCAAATCATCCTGTGTATTGGAACTATTGCTTGTATTCCCTGAAGCCTGAGTGTCTCAATAATCATGATTCTAAGTACAGATATGTGTAAAATAATAAAGTTGACAGAGATCAACGAAACATGATTATTATCATTTATCTGTAAAGCGACTCAAAAAGAACTCAGTACATTTAACAACTATATATGTTGAGAGACCGAAGACATCTTATCTATTTCACCATCTGGTGTCCATGGAAGGCAGGGGCCAGAAGATCTTATCAGGGCATCTATTTCAAAACACCATCGCTTTCTCTAACCCAGGCCTCTATTGGACCTGTGGGGGGGGGATGGTCAGGCTTAATGAGGCAGAGCAGGGTCTACCTAGCTAGGACGAGAGAGAGAGAGAGAGAGAGAGAGAGAGAGAGAGAGAGAGAGAGAGAGAGAGAGAGAGAGAGAGAGAGAGAGAGAGAGAGAGAGAGAGAGAGAGAGAGAGAGAGAGAGGTTAATAAGCACCGCACTGTAACACATAAGTCAGGGGAGGCCTGCAGGGTATTTGTTCTATGTATGTGTGTTTTTGTGTGTGTGTGTTCTTTATTTGTTCCTGTCACGCGTGACAGCACAGCCAGAATCCCGATTAACCTAACACAAAGTTGGAAGGCAGCGTTTGCTCTAATGTTTTTGTGTGTGACCTGCACAACTTTATGACTCCACCGCCCCACTTTTGGCAAATTGGGTGCATTTATAAAAAGTGTCATTTTGACTTTGCTGAATGATGTGGCCTTAATGGGTCATGGCAGAACGAATGGGGTCATTTAACACAAGCAGAACGACGCATGGGGTGATTTTCGTCGAAGACATTTCAACATGCCTCTGCCTGGTAAAAAAGGTTATTATTTCTTTGGCAAACAAGGCATCAAAAAGTGCAGTCAAAAATATGACTAATCAAGTGCCCAAGTCCTTCAACGGACCGATTGCAGAGGAAGCTAGAGTGTCGACACTAAGCAGTGGCGGGAGGAGGCTATCAGCCTGGGAGAGAGGGACATCCAGGCAGATTAAAGGAGAGGGAGAGAGGGACATAAGGGTGGAGAAACCAGATAATGCAATAGAGGACCACTATATTCATATATATATATATATAGATAGATATCCACGTGCCATTGTCGGTCAGCCTAGAAGGCCTACGGGCGTCTGCAGCGTGCTGCAGAGTTTATCTCCCTTATGAGAGTCAATGTGTTTTGTGTGGCCAAGCTAATGGTCTCCGCCATGGCCCGGGCCAGAGGGGTTAGCAAGCAACAAGACATATGATGGGAGGCAGAGAGGTGCCAGAGGCTTCTAGGAGGCGGTGGCGGTGTAGGGGGAACAGGGATTGGATGGGCTGGGGGGGAAGGGCTGTATGAGAGACGCTGGGGTGGATAATGCTGCAACTGGAACAGGGCAGTGGAGACCAAACGGGACAAAGCCTTGTAAATCAAAAGATGGACGGACAGCAGGAAAAATGGATCAATAGGTAAAAGGGACACATGATGGATGTGAAGTTAAGATGGATGTGGCTTGGGTGGAGGGAATGATGGATAGATTGGATGGACAGATTTGTGTGTGTCTGGATCCATACATTTTCACCCAGGGTCTGCACATTTAAAAAAAATTGATGGATTGCCAAATGATGGAAAAGGTAAATGTATTTATTGAAAAGTATGATCAGACCATTGGAAGAGCCTTCTGTCTGGTGGAAACCAGTGCTGCCAAGGCAGCAATGTAACTAGGAGATAAAGATCATGGAGCTGAAAAATCATTTTATGCAATTTATCTTTCACGTTTCATCATATTAGCGTTTTCTAATCAAAGCCAGGGTCAAAATTGTGCTGACCGCATTTTGATGGATAAACTTTAGTTATTAATTAGACTTCAGTTGCAAAGAGTGCACAGTATATAACCATCCACCTGCTACAATGGCTTCTGATGAGGTTCTTTGCTGGTAACCTGTTAAAAAAAAATAATGCAGTCTGCTAACTCCCCCCTGCCTTCAGTGGGAAATGAAAACATCTTCCACCGAAGACATACTCAAGGATGTGTGTTCCACTCGATTGAGTATAGAAATAGTTTCTAAATGATTTAAACGATTCAAATTGCCCCATCCACTTCTCCCTTATTTACTGACATCAACACTGGCTCATGTGTGTTTTATATACCATTGTTTGCACTCTCCAGATTAGCTGTAAGGTCCGCCCGCTCCAGTGTTTATGCTAAGAGGCGGTTGACAGAGGAGAACAATAAACCCCAGACAGACTTGTATCCAGCCTTTATTTCTTCACGCAATTATCTCTGGTTCCCGTCACAAACAGGAAGATCCGAGGCCGACAGCTTAGTCTGCTTTAATGCGATCGTGTCGAGCGCAGACGCACGGCTCCCGCCGGCTGAATTCCAGTCCGTGCTTGGGTGCTTATTCGAGTGGCTAAACCCCCCCCCCCCACTGCCCTCGGAAAACACATAAGCAAACACATTCACAGGCGGCACACGCTCAACGTGAAGGGATGAGATAGCCCTGTGGGTTTGGTGTGAGAAGTATGACACCTTTTGCACTGATAAAGAAACAGGCTGGGCTAATGGTTGACAACTGGATCTGGGAGTGACCACTTCAGGGAATAAAGGAATCTCTGTACTTCACATGTCAACAATGGCAAGTCTGAGTAGTACCTGATGATCACTTTTTAAATAAAAACCAATAATCGCCATAGACACATTTCTTCAAGATGGCTGCAGACCTAATTGGTTCAGCCGCTGCATATCTCTTCAACCTCCCCCTGATCTCTAATGAGATTCCCTTCACAACTGTGTTCTGCCACTATTTTGAAGGGATGAGAGGACCTACTTTAGCAACTATAGATTATTCTCTGATTAATCTGTACTGGGAAGGTTTGTAAGGGAACAGTGGAAGGACTTTTTAATGCCATTTATCCAAATATCAGCAATCAGAAACTAACATTTATGAGAGTTATTGTAGCAATGAACATTGTAAATTGTATCACAAAACCAATCGATTGGTTTTATTGATCGGGCAAATGCGTTTGACGTAGTTGACCATGTTGTTCTGAAACAGAGGCTGCATAAGAATATAGTTTTTTGCTTTATGAACTATATTACAGAACGGTAGTATATTAAAGTTAACTAAGCTTATCTAAAGGAGATCCCCAGGAGCCCATAGAGGGTCCACTTCAGTCTCAGTTGTCAGGCAAAGGTGGTTTTAAAACCTCATAGGACTGACATAATGTTATTCTGAGATATTTGGAAGAAGCCTGAGAAAGGTTTTTTCCCCCTTTAAGGAAATAAGTAAGAGGTTGTAGTTGTAGTTACATCTGGTTCCTTGCCTTATTTAAAAGCCTTCGGGGTTTAGTATCAGTCCATCCAGTTCTCATTTTCTTTTTAGGTCAGAGGAATTTCGAGATCTGGATATTTCTTATGTTGGTATCGTATGAGAACGTATCAACTCAATGTCTACACTACATATTGCATAGTGTGTTTTTATAGGTTCTCCATCATCATAAAACTGTATCTCAGGCATTTTTTATCTAAAGAAGGCTCTCTCTTGGTGAAAAGGTTGTTTATTTTTTAATGCATTCTGGGTGAACTCCCTTCACACATCTGCCCACTTAAGGCTAACTCATATCATTCACATCCGCGTATACCCAGTGCTATACAAAACATCTTTGAAGGAATATAAAAGCACTCCTCTGCTTCTCCTTGACTTTTAATGGCGGTTGGCAAACAAAGTTATGGTGCATTGCCACCCGCCACCAACTGGAATGGAATGAGTGTGGATTGGGAAATGCTTGGAACGTGGGTACGGTCCACGCGGATCCTCAATTGTCGTGTGAAAGGAATCACGGGGTCGTCCTGGCGACCCGTACACGTCCACAGCGGCCCGCGGAGGCGGAACGTGGAGAGCATGTCCGAGCCTTTATAGCACAACACTGTTGACTGTTGTCGCACCGACCGATCACGACCAATCAGGCTGGGGAGATATTTTTAAAATAAACAATTACATGACTACTGTATTGTTTACATTTCATCACTGGAATGCAATAAACCTAATTGATTTCTGAAATTGTTTTTAAATTGAGTAGTGTGTTGAAGAGAAGAGAGGTAGCAATTATTTACTTCAGAGGCTGTTGCAAATTAATGTTGGAGATATCGAAAAGTAATGACTTGGAACAAATGTGCATGCCCTCCTGAATGATTTAAGGTTACCGCTATCAAGTCTGTATCGTCATATATATTATTTTTTGTTGATTTGTTGTTATAAATGATTATATTTAGTGCTCTTTATATCTAGGGATTCAAATGTGCTATTTTTTTGGGAATTTAGATTAAAGTAAGGTTGATCATGTAAATATCAATGTACATGAATGATGCAGGGATGCCATATGGTGGCGTCACATGGTTCGGTACAGTTGATACATTGACTTATAAATGCACATTGTTCTGCCTTTTCTCCATTTAAAACGCATTATTCTGACAGTACAGCTACCAGTATAGCTGTACTCAGAAGCATCTTCTTGGAAGCATATTGTTGCCTGAAGGCTGCGGGGAGCAGTGGTTGCTTGTAGTCAGCCGCTAAAATGTGTTTCCTT
This sequence comes from Gadus macrocephalus, assembly GCF_031168955.1. NCBI lineage: Eukaryota > Metazoa > Chordata > Actinopteri > Gadiformes > Gadidae > Gadus > Gadus macrocephalus. The sequence continues at coordinate 14,603,941 of NC_082388.1, read as the reverse complement.
TTCATGCCTATTGTCTAATCCACCTGTTGACTTGAGGTGCGTTTGGTTACCACGGGCGACCGACTCCATTGTAATCCAACGGAGAAAGCGCCATGGCAATTTCAAGTGTGGCCCACCCCCACCAGCCGCGATGCGTCGGGATTGGCTACGCCTCCCAATCAATATGCACTCGGTGCCATCTTGCGTGGGGCAAAGGATTGCGGGAAGGCTCTAGTGTGGGCTTGCTCTCCGTTAAAGAGGCAGGACAAAAAAACGGAACTTCCGTTTATCTCATGCAAATGAACGCGGTGGGCGTTCAGCCGTGTGATTGGACCTGGCGGACCATTCGGACTCTTGTTGAATTTCATTTCCTGCTTTTAAACGCCCCTAACGTCAACGCTTTAAAACCCACAAGCAGAAGTTGAGTGAGTGGGGTGGTGAATCCACACGCTGCCCATCATGAGGCATGGCGTCTGATGGAGGGCCGGGGGGGGGGGGGGGGGGGGGGGTCAATCTGCCATGAGGCCCCTGATCTCATGGCAGATTGCTGCGGAGGCTGTCGCTTTCGGAGTGGAAGTCGTTTCCAAGCAGCCAGGATGTGGCGAACCTCAGCTGATTATGTGTGTTTTAAACTCGCCATGCTCCAGAGCACGACGCCCGACTTAGCAACACTCACGCGTCTGACTGCATAACAAGTGAAACGGCCTCGACTGCACCTCAGAATCCGTGAGCGTCACTTAACTTTATGTGTATATTTCCCCCCTTGTTAACTCTGGTATATACGCCGTTGGTTAATGTCCATACATATTATTTGTATCATTTATTTTAATTAGTTTTACCCTACAATAACTGAGTAATGTCTTATTTTGTAAGCAGTGCATGCCGGTCTGTTGAGAGTGGGCCCAGTTCCGTACCACTCAAAATGAATACATGACTGTTTAACCCCTCATATTTCTGGATATCTATATCTCATGATCCCAAGTCCACTGGTGGTGTATTCCAGCCACCGCCATGAATGGACCGCGAATGCTCCGGGCATGGATCAACAGGCCTCTCAGAACAGAGGAGCGTGGGCCACGTTCGGCTCTTCTTAGGAACACGTAGGCAGACACTGTCTCTGGTTCAAGTGGAAGAAACACCTGCTCAACATTATGTGGATGTTTATATTGAGGATTTATACAGTATACACAATTATTATCCGTGTATAACAGGTACACGCACGCACGCAAAAGCACACAGTCAATCTGCTGGTGTCAGAATACAGAATATTATTGTAATAAAGTTAGGCCTTCTGTTTTATCCTCTCAACTTTTTCAACTAATTAATAAATGTGATGATTGGCAGGATGAGAAATGAATGGGTGTTAATTTATGAAAATGTATTATGTAACGCGTTTGGCTCTATTTTCAAATTGATTCGTTATTCATCAATTTGTTAACAGAAATTAGATAAGATCCTTTGCATATACTTCAGCATGAACCGTCGTTATGAATAATAATAACTCCAAAGCTACCTTTCTGATTAATCTTTATTGAAAGTTGGTGCACAGATTCCAACAGGCACATTTAGTTTGCCAGCGGAAAGGACTGACTTGGTGCTTTTCCTGGCAGGTGATAATTACTACGTGAGTTTCAACTGACTTGTGAACACAAACAGTGCATGCGTGTGAATATTGTGTGTGCAGCCGTTTTGCTGGTGTCAGCGCCTAACTTCTGGTGCCAAGAAAAGTGCCATAACTGATGTTCAACCTCGGCATTATTCCATCTCCGCTATGAATCTGACTTTCTTGGTGAAACAATGACTGATTTGGAGCCGTTGGTGATTATACTACTAGGGACCAAAGGAGGTCAGTTTACCTTGGAGGCACATCTTGTGTGCTTGAATATTTGTGGTATTCAGATGATGTGACTCCCTGTTACTGCTGTATTTACTTCAGTTAGAGAAGAAATACCATTCTTTTTTTACATTTTAAGCCTATCAAATAATCTGATGGTACATCTTAATGCATGGCATATAAAAAATAGTTACATTATTCATACATGACATGTATTTTATTTGATATTTTCTTTCAATGGTATGCAGAAATTTCAAGATGTATTATTATATCAAGAAAAATTGTGAGTAGAATTCAGTGGATTTAGGTCAAAGAGACGACAACATATATGTTGGTTTTGTTGTGTTTGTGAGTGCAGGTTTGAAAGAGAGCGATGGAGAGAGAGATACAGACAGACAAACAAAAATATAGTTAATCCTGTAAATCATTGTAGCTTTCATGGTAGAGATAAAAAGTTGCCCTGAAATTGGAGTTCCCTGTCAAAGGTATTGAAAGTTTAGCGAAGGCCCTATACTATAGCATCAATGCTGCACTATAGCTCCTAGCTTAACGTAGCTTCTACAACTAATGGGCCCACAGAAGTAAAGCTTTCTGTAATGCTGTGTGTGTGTGTGTGTGTGTGTGTGTGTGTGTGTGTGTGTGTGTGTGTGTGTGTGTGTGTGTGTGTGTGTGTGTGTGTGTGTGTGTGTGTGTGTGTGTGCGCGCGCGCACATCGACGCAGGCAGACCGCATATGCAACGACAAAGACCCCAAAAGGGGCACGTACCTTTGAAGAAGCAGTCCTTGCTGTGAACCACGTAGATGCGTCTCTTCTCCAGACAGGCGGTGCGGTACACCTCGCAGTGGTTCTCGTAGAAGCGGCCGTCGGAGCCGCACACCGGCACGAAGGAGGGCCGGCACTTCTCCTGGCACACACACTCGGCGCGGCCTGTCTCCGCCAGCACCAGGCACTGCCGGCCGCGGCCGCAGTAGGTCCTCCGGCAGAGACCCCCGTCCGGGTCCGAGAGAGCTGTGGGGTTCAGAAAAGGGGGAGACCGAGGGTCAGCTGGACGGCCAGGGGTTTATTGTGTTCGGCGACAAGCCTCGGTTATGCAGTGTATTAAGTCGGGGTTAGGCTGCCTTGAATATTCCGTCCATGATGCCCTAATACAGTTTAAAAAAAGAAAACCGTTTTTTGGGATGTATTTGATTGTTTATATGTAGTTGTTTCTGTTTGGTTTTTTAGCCTAAGCAGCTGAGATTCCCTGATCCTATGGGGACAAAGTGCCATGATCAGGGGCAAGGCAGAGCACATTCAATAGCTGGCAGTGGTCCAACACCGGTGGAAACCTGGGTAGCCGGCAAGTCTGACATTGTCCCAGCCAATGATCTCCATACGCACCGTGGCGCGGCAAGCGCTCGACGCTCAAACAGCCATCAAAGTCTCTCGTCAACCTCAGGGCTAGCCAGAGACACACTGGGCACCACAGAAAAGAACAATTAGGCACGCAACTAGAAGTGGTGTTACAGCAACAGAAGGGAATACTCTGCTTCCTGCAGCCCTTGTTACAAGTCAGTGTTAATCAGGAGAAGCTCTTCACGTGAAAAAATGAGCCCAACAGCTAGTCAGGTGTTCTAATTATCACGTTGCAATAGAACTGAACACCCACGGTTTACACCCACTCACACGTGCAAAGACACACGCACACACACACACACACACATGCACGCACACCAATGAAAATTCCAATCAATAGGGATTGAAGCGGGAAAGGTCACACCTTCCTCCTAATAAGGTGTATGACTGTGTCTTGATGAACTTGATAAACATGTGTATGCAGCTACAACACTGTGTTAAAGGCAAGACACAAGGCGATAGAACAAGGTCACAAGTGAATCACATTTGAAGAGGAAACAATGAGGTGGCAAACTTCGAGCGAACTGATGTTTGAAGTTGTAGCTCCGAAAAAAATATAGGGTGCTTAAAATGTTCCCTTAAAAGTTATCAAGATATACAAGCTATACATTCTGATGGTTAGGCAACCTTTCAATGCAAGTGTTTGCTGGTGCTTTCGATCTTCACACATATCAGTAATAAACTTTTCTACAGTTAACGCAGAAATGTCTTTAATTCTGGAGATGATCGTTTCTTTGTTTGGTAATCCATCAAAGAAACCTCTGAACTGCTAAGGTTAGGCTCCTGTATATTTTCTCCATCAGAGAATGGCTCCTGCGTTTAGCAATGCGCTGCGCAAACCTTATAGCTGCCTTCTGTAACTTTATTTTTTGACAGCACATAGGGTTCTAAACCCACTACCCACGCTTAGCTTCTCATACTTGGCCACTGTCTTTTTGATTGATCAAACTCGATCCTCCTCATCTTTGAAATTACTTTTGTGTCTTGTTTCAAAATGGTGTCCAATTGAAGTTCAACAAACAACCTTTTCACAGCAATCTAACTTACGCACACAGGTCGTTCCTTTCGTGAAATGAATCCAAATTTGTTTGTCAAGGCGGCTGAAACAGGCGACAATTTGACAACCGACTTTTTTTTAGCTACTGCCGTTGTCAACTTGGATTTAATAAAACGTAGCTAGCTAGCTAGCCTAATGTTATCAGCTCCCACACGTCTGCTGGTAAATGGAAGGGCTGATGGTGGTAGACTGTAAATGGTGAGTGTGTTCTGTTTGTGACAAAATTGTGTATAGAGACTTGTCAATTATTTCAGTATTATTCCAAACCAAATTATTAGTTTGTTAACCATTAAACATTATCCAGAATTGTAGTTACTCAATTATAATGAGTGTACGCATGCCCTTACATGCAAGTTGTGGAATGCCATATGATGCCGAAGGCTGTAATCAATGATGATCATGAACAGGCAGAGGAGAGAGGGAAAACTACTGGTCTGGTTTCGCTCATTTGGGAACATAATTCCACAAACTTTAATTCATCGTTATCAGTATAATTAACAGTTTTTTGTGTATAAATGGCCAAAGTTATCATTAAAAGGCATTGATTTTGATCGTAGGAAGATCCTGAGAAAAGGTTGTTCCTTTTGTGTGTAATAAGGTCAAAGCCAGGGGGTTCATCAGAAGAAGAAATAATCCTGCGTCTAGACATTAATAATCAAACTGCCGAAAAGGGAAATTGAATTTGTGTAGTATAATCACATCTCAAACTGCCAGTTTATTTAATTATACGGTAATGCTCTGTTGTCGAGTACAAAAGTCCTTTGATTACATAAACAAGATTCATGTACGCATGAGGTGTGATGGCTTTCAAAGGCAGAATGTGCATGTGTGTGTGTGTGTGTGTGTGTGTGTGTGTGTGTGTGTGTGTGTGTGTGCATACACGCACACACACACAAACAGACTGAAAAAAATACTTTCAATCAAACAAGCACCGTATTATTCACCTTGTAAAAAAGGTACTCTAAACCTGGTCACAGATAAAAACAACCAAACACCCAAATACAATGGGGTGGGGCGTGGCTAACCCTCCTGGGGCGGGGCTGACCCTCCTAGGGGAGGGGCTAACCCTCCTGGGGGTGGGGCGTGGCTAACCCTCCTGGGGCGGGGCTGACCCTCCTAGGGGAGGGGCTAACCCTCCTGGGGGTGGGGCGTGGCTAACCCTCCTGGGGCGGGGCTGACCCTCCTAGGGGAGGGGCTAACCCTCCTGGGGGTGGGTGTAGCAGGGCTAACCCTCCTTGGGGCGGGGCTAACCCTCCTAGGGGAGGGGCTAACCCTCCTGGGGGCGGGGCTAACCCTCCTGGGGGCGGGGCTAACCCTCCTAGGGTGTAGCAGGGCTAACCCTCCTTGGGGCGGGGCTAACCCTCCTAGGGTGGTGCTAACCCTCCTGGGGGAGAGGCTAACCCTCCTGGGGTGTAGCAGGGCTAACCCTCCTGGGGGCGGGGGGAGAGGCTCACCCTCCTGGGGGAGAGGCTAACCCACCTGGGGTGTAGCAGGGCTAACCCTCCTGGGGGCGGGGGGAGCAGGGCAAACCCTCCTGGCGTTTGGCAGGGCGTAGCAGGGCAGTGTCTGATGCTGAGACGAGCGCCACTCCTTCACCTCCAGCTCCACTAATTGTTCTGCATGTCTTCCAAAGTATCTCTGGGAAATGCAAAGCGCGGCGGCTCCCCTGTGACCTTGTTGTTGGTGTGAAGGTCGAGGCGATTAGCAGATCGTTTGTGTTCTCCCAGAGCGGGAGATTAAACGCTTAGGAGCAGCGTCCGGCAGCGCTGCTCCCACCGGGGCCTGTTGTTCTGCTCCTCAGCCTGGCCCCTGTTACCTCCTCTCTCTCTCTCTCTCTCTCTCTCTCTCTCTCTCTCTCTCTCTCTCTCTCTCTCTCTCTCTCTCTCTCTCTCTCTCTCTCTCTCTCTCTCTCTCTCTCTCTCTCTCTCTCTCTCTCTCTCTCTCTCTCTCTCTCTCTCCATCTCTCTAACTCTCTCTATCTCTCTCTCTCTCTCTTGCATTGGTCTCACAAAACGGGACAGAATAAGGCAGCACGAACAATATGAAAAACAAGTCCAAAAGGACTATAAACGCTATTATTCAGTACACGCTAGTTGACATTTTGGCTGCGACCTGTTATGCATCCTTCATCCTGGGACTAAGCCCCACTCTCTCTCCCCTCACTGTGTTGGCTGCTGCCTTTTGCTGTGCCGTTACACAGGAGACTCAAAGTGCTTCTTGATAATCCTCTCTTCTCTAAGCTGTGGAAGAATGCTTTCGAAACAGCTCCTTACAAGTTCACGTGCACTGCAGCAGTGAGACAACGGACGGCCGGGCAGCCAGCGGGCATCCGGACTCTTACAAACTGCATCCCTTCCGCCACCTCCTCTCCGCCTCTCCCACAGCGTTCTCTCTCTCTCCCTCTCTGTTATCCGGCCCTCTTCTTTTCTTTCGCTTTTCATTGTAGTTTTGCATTCATCTCCAACTTTTCTTTGTCTGAATTTCTCTGCATGTGTATGGTTCTCTCGGTTACTGTGGGAAGGGGTTATGGGATTGCTTGGGAGTTGGTTTGATTGTTTACGAAATGCTATTTGAAATGAGAATTCCAATAGCATTTCAAACATCAAAACTACACCCTTTCTTGATTTTGCAACGTTTGTTTAGCACAAAAAACAGATTTGGTTTTAATTAAATCAGAACAATTAAACACAATTCTTTCAAGTTTTTGTTTTTGTTTTGTATTCCTTGGGGATTTATACCCCTTACAGGGTTGGATCTTTGTTATAAGGAAGCCAACCTACCGGCATTGTTATCCCATGGATTAATGAACATACATGAACGCTTACACATCCCCCATAAACACTGTCTCTGAACACAGAAGCCAGTGTACCCTGAGGGTTAGACACTCACCAGCATTTGGTTACCAAAATATGCCACAGAATATTCATTCCTCGAGCTATCTCAGCCTGGATTAATCCCTTAAGCATTTAAGGCAATCAAAACAGAATAACTTGTTGGAACTTTGATACTCTGTGTTCCAAGAGCTTAACCCGAAGGGCACACGAGGCCCCAGCCAAAACAGAACCTCAGAATGGCAGCCACTGAGACACATGTGTGTGTGTGTGTGTGTGTGTGTGTGTGTGTGTGTGTGTGTGTGTGTGTGTGTGTGTGTGTGTGTGTGTGTGTGTGTGTGTGTGTGTGTGTGTGTGTGTGTGTGTGTGTATGTTTGTGTGTGTGTGTGTGTGAGCAAATGTACGTTGTTGGGTGAGCATTTGTGTGCGTGTGTGTGCGTGTGCCCATGTGTGAGCACGTGTGTGTGTGTGTTTGTGTGTTTGTGTGTGTGTGTGTGTGTGTGCGTTTGTGCGTATGCACGTGTGTGTGTGTGTGTGCATGTGTGTGTTTATGTGTATGTGTGTGTGTGTGTGTGTGTGTGTGTGTGTGTGTGTGTGTGTGTGTGTGTGTGTGTGTGTGTGTGTGTGTGTGTGTGAGGACGTGTGTGTATGTGTGTGTGTTTGTGTGTAAGTGAGCACATGTGTGTGTATGCACGTGTGCGTCTGTGCATGCGCTCTTGTCAGCCAAAGTGCCTGTGACACTGCCATCAAAATTAAGCTCCTGTGTCCATCATCATTAGCGTAGAGATCCTTTGAGACCATGGCAGTCCAGATACTAAAACAACAAGTATAAAAGTATTGGTGTAAAACGACAAATAGGCACTGTGCTATCCTTTAAAGGTCAGTAGACTAACCATACTTTTCTATCTTCCCTTCTGTAGAAACAAGCCCAGAGAAGAAATCTGTGCCCCCTCTTCCTCACTCAGGCAGCCACACATGAATTCCCTGTGGCACTTTAATAATTCAACACAACGTTCGCAACAAATTATCATGAATAAAAATGACCGTATGAACATTGGTCTGAAATCAACTTGGGCTGTTCTCGGTAGAGCAATACGCAAACCAGATTCTGACTGATTTACACCAATCCAAACAATTAACACAAATTTAACATTGCCTCATAACTTTTTGCCACTTCTAGAAATGGTGAGGGTAACTGTGTGTCCTGATCTCCTGAAATTCCCATTCATCAAATGAAATATTTAGTAGGACAAGGAAAAGGGAGTAATGAAACATAATCTTTTCAGAGTTGAAGGATGAAATCCAAACTGAAGTGGATTAGTTGATCTGTGAGGTGAGGATGCAGTTGGCTTGGTGTGACTCCTGATTGACCAGCCAGCTGATGCCCCTAGCAACTCTTTAAGACCACCACTGGGTAATCACGTACAATTCACCAGTCAGCCATGAAGTTACAGCCCTGACAGCCTGACATATCAAGTAATATAATCAGTGTGAGAATGATCTTGAAGAAACTTTATGAAAACTAAAGCTGCTGACATTCATCTGAAGAGAAGCCCTGATCATCAACAAGCCTTAAAAGGAGATGATTTGTTGTTGTGTTCTCAGACTGATAAGGTTTGGATTTTTAAACAATCTCTGCTAATTTAAAAGGTTTTGCTTCTTCCATCTTTGTTGAAATGGAGTGTACGTTGGAATGTAGGACTAGGTCTATCTACGGCTAAAATAATAAAAAAAACAATTATAACCTTATAACCGGTATATTCTGATTTATTTGATAACAACTCTGTACTGTATACGTTTTCACCAAAAATTAAGAATGTCAATGAGATGAGCGTTTTTTTGTACCAATGTGTGTATGTGTGCGAGTATATGGGCCCTATTTTAACGGTCTGAAACGCAATTGAGAAGCGCCAAGCGCAAGTAGCTTTGTGGGCGGTTCTATGGCGATGTCGCTATTTTACCGGTGCAAAAATGACTCTTGCGCCCGGTGCAAATCTAAAAAGGGTTGGTCTGAAGTAGCCTAATTACCCATAGGTGTGGTTTGGGCGTAACGTGCAACAAACCAATGAGAGTGCCAGCTCCCATCCCCTTTAAGAGCAATGAGCGCATTTGAATCCAGCTCGTCTGCAGTCTCCGATGAGACGGATGCACATGCATTTCAAACTTCAAATTGCTCAGTTTATGGCCAAATAATATGGCCTAATTCACACATGGAATAAGGTTTTCTTCCACAACTTCAGAAATTTTGAGTCCTCAAATAAATTTCGGCAAAGAAAACTTATCACACATATGATATGCGGTAACTGTGGTTCTATTTCTTATCAGTATTGTATCCATTATCATTTTCGACTTGTGTTCCTAATGTGCATGTGTCCCCCCGTTAATATACATTGCCATTGACTGTTTTATGCGTTACGTGTTTAGTTTTCGTGTGTTTAAACAGATGGACGCACACACGCTAACCCGCATTCATTAATTATTTTACAATTACACACACGCGCGCCCGCATTCATTCATTCTTTTTAACACTCACTCGCGGTAAAACAATGCTTTCTCATGATCAAATACTCATCAATCCTAAAAGTTATGGGCATGTACACGATGTCTTTGTCAAGAAAATATGTGTTTGCTGTACGGTGTTTGCAAATGCATTGATTTAAAAGTACAACTTATTACCAATGTATCAGCTGTTCTTTCTCAAATAATTTACCAAGAATGTGTGGCTAGGTAGATGAGAGAAGCAAAGTGTATGCGCGAGGTGCACAAGCAACGTTATGCATGCGCCCTTAAAATAGCATCTGAACAACGCGCCACTGACTTTAAACCAGGTATTTCCTGGTTTGATGCGCAAGTGGTTTCTGAAATTGCAAAATAGCACCAGGGAACGTTCCCTAATTTACCGACGCGTGGCGCAGGAGGGAAAAGAACGCTCTGCGCCAGTTGCAAACTAGCAACGACACATGCGCCAGTGAGAAAGTAAATTGCGCCGGATGCAAGATAGGGCCCTATGTGTGTGTGTGTGTGTGTGTGTGTCTATTTGTGTATGTGCATGCTTGCTTGTTTGCTATTGGAAGCATAACGTGTAATAATGTCTGCTTTTGTGATTTCATTTTAAAGTAAAGCAGAGGAATTGAGGACAGCCTGAATCAGGAGGCTGTTGAAGAACAACAAACAGACCCCGCCCCTCTCCCTAACTCACACACACAAAAACACGTGCCTGCATACAAGCACAGAAGCACATACACACTTGCACGCACGAACACGGCAACGCAAACACACAAGCACAATATAGCTTAATTTATGTTAAGTTATTACTCAATAACTGTTCCTACAACAGCAAATGAGCTCTTAAGAATGCTGATTATAGCCCTATATATATATATATATATATATATATATATATATTTAGATGGCATATCAAAGTTAAAAAGGTTTTAGCAGGTTCTCCACCTCTCTCCCTCTCTCTCCCTCCCTCTCCGTTCCTCCCTCCCTCCCTCCTAGCCTGTTGGATTATGGGTACTACATGATGAAAATTAAACAGGTAATCATGTAAAACAACTGCCTTAGCTTTAGAGCTCATTATACGCTCAGCACTGGAGAATTTTCAAACACATGTAATGCTCTTAATTATTAAGTGTAGCGTGGGTTTCAAAAGGCATTGTACCTTGAGAGGGTACATTGATATAACTATAATAAAGTGGGCTTAAGAATAATAGTCATCTTATGTTAAGGAAGAAACAGAAGAAAGACGCGGGGGACTACATGAATTAGAATGATGAGAACAGGTTAAATACAAACAAGGGATATAAATACAAGAGAGCAAGAAAGAGAGGCGCATCCCAATGGACCAAAGACAGAGAGGAGGATAAGCAGGGATTTCAGCGCAGGAGGTCTCAGGGGGCAGATAGGACTGGAGCCAGAGACACACAGAGAAACAGCTGCCGAGAGACTCACTTGGTCCCCATAGAACCCACAAAGACTTTCTGTTCATCGGACCAAATGTCACTGGCCAGGTCCCACTGGTTTCTCAAAGTACAGACGGGTACTCTGACATGCTGGTGGGCAACAGATGGGCCAGGAAGAGAGACAGACAGGGAGACAGGCAGAGAGACCGGAAGACATACAGTCATACAGGGGGACTGACGGATGGACTAAAAGGCACATAGAAAGACATACAGAGAGACAGGTGGACTGAAAGGCAGACAGGAAGACATACAGAGAGACCGATGGTCTGAAAGGCAGACAGGAAGACATACAGAGAGAAGGGTGTATTGATAGGCAGACAGAAAGACATACGGTGAAACGATAGACAGGCAGGCAGAAAGGCAGACAGGTGGGCAGACAGGCCGGTGGAGAGAGATACAGGTAGACAGACAGGTAGGCCCCCAGAGGATGGTACGGCTCATTGGCTTCAGCATCAGGGGACTGTTGATCTGCTGCTGCATGGGACCCCATCTACACCCCTGTTTGGGTTTTTGGAGAATTTCTTTCTTTCATTTCTTGTCACTTTAGTGCTTACTTACACATGCTTAGGCCAGGTAAACGGACAGGGGGAAATCAGGCCAAATAGTTTCTTGTTGAAGCCGTAGTGAACGTATCTACAGTGCATAGAGTGTACATTTATGAAAATGAGACAGTGTGTGTGTGTGTGTGTGTGTGTGTGTGTGTGTGTGTGTGTGTGTGTGTGTGTGTGTGTGTGTGTGCGTGTGGATTATATTGAGGCTTTTAGGATAGCTAACATTATGCTCCTTCAACAGCTTTCACCTCTGGGCACAGACGGCTCGAACTAAATTATCGTTAGGGTTGAGAAAGAAAAACAGAGCAGACAATTTGAAGCGAGGGAAACGTTTGAGGCATATACCAAGACACAAAGAGTTGATGGACCATCATGGAATACAATGACTTGAGATAACTGGGGTGAGGCTGCTTGAGGCTGGGGTTGGTCGGAGTTCATATAATCTAGTTTCACCCGTCTTGCCAATCTCTAAGTGTACATAAAGAAAGACAACAGAGCCGTCTGAGAGGAGAACTTGGGCCGTGACTTGGATGTTTACCTTTTCATTTGGTCTCACTTTAAATAATTGACGAATATAATTTGTCGTTGTTACAGTTCATCTCGATAAGTAACATAATATAGAGAAGGCCTGAGGCCATGATTTACAGCAGAGCTGTCGATGTACCTACGTTGGTTGGTTTCACAGTGGTTCTCATCACCGGCCCGGTTGCAAAGCTACATGGGTAGTGTTTGAATGAATTAATAGACACTGTGATGATGGCACTGTAACGTGACATCATCACATGCTTGGGATTGGTCGTTGGTTTCGCTTTAAGTATTTTGAATCCAACGGTGCTCCCTACATCATATACATGTTTTAAAACCATTGAAGAGCCACAGCTGCTGAAATAACATGTGTATTTAACTACAAGTTTCAGGTTAAATTCAAGTTCAAGATGTTCATGAAGTATGTCATGAATGTCATGACATACTTAGAGAAGCCTATATGCTGTATTGTTTTGCAACAAGGCATCACAGTAACCATGGCAGAGAGTGCATGGTCCAAACAGAGCTCTAATCTGTAGAGCTCATGGAAATATTGGACTGTTTTAATACAGCGCACTAGAGGTTTTCCTGACACTGCACATTTTAATGAAGGGCTTTTTGGTGTTTCCTTCGTTCTAATTAGAGAGTGGGAGGAGGGGGTCGATAGAGAGGGGGAGAGAGAGAGAGAAAGAGAGAGAGAGAGAGATGAGCCAGAGAAAGAATAAAAGGGAGAGCGGGAGTAAAACAGAAAGAAACAGAGAGAGGGGGCGAGAGAGAGAAACAAGTAAAAGTGAGACACAGAGTAAAATAGAAAGAAACATAGAGAGGGGGCGAGCGGGCATGAGAGAGAGAGAATAAAAGAGAGCAAGACCATGTTGGCTCCATAAAACCTATGCTTGATAGAATGCATGGACAGTCTGAATGCAGTGTTTATGCAGCCTGATAGCCGCCCCCTACCCAAACATAGCTTTATGATCTGCTTGTTGGATCTCCGGTGCTGTTGGCCAGCCAATGTGTGCTGTATCCCACTAATGTAAAGCTGCTATTGCTACATTACCACTGTGCCCGCACCACAGTTCAGACCACAGCATTGCAGACCTTGGACCTCATATGGCTCACCCCTCCTCATATATTCACATTAACAGTCGCCTGTCCAACATGGATATAAGCCTCCAGATGTTCTGTGTGTGTGTGTGTGTGTGTGTGTGTGTGTGTGTGTGTGTGTGTGTGTGTGTGTGTGTGTGTGTGTGTGTGTGTGTGTGTGTGTGTGTGTGTGTGCGTGTGTATTTGTGTGATAGTGAAAATAAGGCCTTATGGGAACAAAGGAAGAATTCCAGTGTGTGTATGTGTGTCATGGTTGTCTGTTGCACAAATTAAAAAATATATAATTGTGTCTCTCACGTCTCATAGTGAGCAGACAAATCAATCATGGACCTGGATTTGCAGGTGTGTGCGTGTGTGTGTATGTGTGTGTGCTGTGTGTGTGTGTGTGTGTGTGTGTTTGTGTGTGTATTTGTGTGTAGCAAAACTCCTTGTCCATGAACAAGAAAATAAATAAATAAAATAAAATGTATTTCATGGCCTTTAGAACCCATGAGCACCCCCAAGACCCCCAAAACATCCAAGGCCGGGACACCCTGCATCTTAATCCCCTCCATCAGTCATCTCCCCCCTCTGCTTATCTTGCCACCTCTCTTGCTTGCTATGTTTCTGCTGATACTAAAGCCCCTTGCCCCCGCTCCCGGCAGGGCTGCGGGCGATAGGGGGGCTGGGAGGAGACCCCGCGGGGCCCGCGCCCATGGTGCTCTTGGCCCTCTGCTCCCCGGTCTAACATGACTAATAGGCCCCCACAGAGGGAAGCTGAAGAGGAGAAAACAGGGGGGGGGGGGAAGAGAGAGAGAGAGAGAGAGAGAGAGAGAGAGAGAGAGAGAGAGAGAGAGAGAGAGAGAGAGAGAGAGAGAGAGATATTCCCATTGGGGGGACCACTGATGGACACTGAGAGAGAGTCCGGTGATGGCATTGCTTTGTAATCATACTCTCTGTGAAAAATACAAAAAAACGTCTGCACATTTATTATTATTATTATTATTATTATTATTATTATTATTATTATTATTATTATTCTATATCGACAATTATTGAAAACAGCTAAACAATGTTTGACAGAGAATGACAAAAACATTGGATTTGACTCCTGTGTTCTCTAAACTACAGTCCTATTTTTGTAACATGGAGAAAATGAAAAAACATATTATAAAGAGAAAATACTTATTATTACCACGTTTAAAAAAAACAAAAAAAGGTTTGGATTCAGTGGCTCTTTAATGCTACCTATAACTGGATACCAGAGTAGAAAATGTTGGTGAGACCATGGCTCAGAAAACCTTTCCACTATATTCATGGGGGAGGTGCATTGGGGTGAGGAGGATGGGAAGGAGGGCCTCAAAACCTTTGGGAGCGACAGGGCATTTCCTTTTCTCTCACAATATGGGAGGACACCCCAACTCTCTGGTAGCATGCTGCAACCTATTTGTTTGGAGTGTGGAGGAATTATTCGATAGTAGGCTAAATCGTACAAGTTGCATCTTTAAATAACATAACCACATAATGTGTTGGGATATTGACTATTTTT
>NC_082388.1:14514171-14584171 GCF_031168955.1 Gadus macrocephalus | reverse complement strand
CAATGGCATTAATTGACCTGGGGTCTAAACAAACCGGCCAACTCCTTTTATATACCTGCATTCTTCATTGAATACCAAAAACAAAACTCTTGTGGTGTGACGTTGCGACTTATAACACCTAGGGATGTATTCATGTAATATTAACGACCCACCATCTTGCTGGGCCATGTAGCATGGCTTTTCCTTAGAGGCTGTGGCATTAAAATGTCATAGGCTGTCCTAATCCTTATCAATATTTAAAAAGCAAAAGAAAGAACATTGAAAGAACTGATTCAAAAGCTTTTTCTATCATTGTCTGTCATCATGAGAAATACACAGGAGGACAGAAAGTTGCAAAATGAAACCGAGAACAGTATAAAATGTATATACACATATGCATTTATATGATATCTATATATTTGTGTGTATATGTTTATATATATATACATAATATATATATACATATCTCTATACACAGCATAGAGCCTCTTCTTTTTTTTGAGGGGTTCTGGGTTGCATTTTGTAACTTTCAAAGCAACAGGAAAAGCTTCTCTCTTTGCCTGCGACAACACACTCTCCTTGTACAGACTATTTTTCCTTGCATGCAAATACATTTCTAAATGTTTGAAAATAATGTCAACGTCCACACATAGAATACCTAGATAATATTAGTATTCAGTGGTGCAGAAATACCATGCAGGAATCCCCTGAGTCTAATGCTGTCAAGGACCTAATTGCTCCAACTGCATGAGATCACCATGTCACAAGGAGGGTTCTGAGTCCAGTTTGATCACCTATTTCTATTTGTGATGTGATGAAGGCCTATGACTTCCACACCGAGAGAACAAACATAGCAGCTGATGAGAAGCAGCTGATGGGTTAGCGGTGTGTGGGGGCTTCGCGGCCAGCGCTCTGTTCTCTGTGTCCGGTGGGCGGAACACAACATCTTGAAGGGGGGAGCAGAGCACATTTTTTTGCTGGCTGGATTAGCAACAGCGACAGATCTCTCTGCCAACTTGACACAGCTGTTATTCAAGTCGCTTGTTCTTGGCGGTCGGAGACACACTCTTCACAATAATTGTTTGTTAGCAACAAGGAGAAAATGTGTGTGTGTTCTTTTGGGTGTTGGGGGAAGGCAGGTGTTAATGGCGTCTCGCTTATTTCTCAATGCAAAACAATAAGAAGATCGCTCCAAACTTCAAACTGGATAAAACATACTGCTATTTGTTCCCCTCTGTTTATTCTGTGTCTCTGAAAACCTTATTTGTGTTGTTCACAGTCCAACAACAACAACAACAACACGACAACAGAACGAACAAAGAGGAAAAGCATGTATAGCAATATACACACACACACCGTTCAAACACACACACACACACACCCACGTTCACGCACACAAACACACACACACACATAATCACGCACGCACACACACAAACACAAACAGACATCCATTAGTCTGTGTAGGGACTGTCTGGTGGCTGTTGAGGGACTGTCCATGGTCCTCTTGATGATATTATGAGTAGAGGAGGCAACTTTAAGCTCACCCCCACCCCCTACCACACACACACACACACACACACACACACACACACACACACACACACACACACACACACACACACACACACACACACACACACACACACGAGCACTAAAAGCAGACCGTGAACCCTGTTGATCCTCAATAATTCAACAGAAACCAGGGTTAGAAGGAGTGCAGCGACGCATCATTTTTAGAGCGTGTCCGTGGGAGACATCATGAAGCTTGCATGAGGTCCAGAGCCTCTCCGTTAAGACATCCATCACAGGCGGAACACGGGCTCCCGTGCCTCTGGGTGCTGGCAGGGTGGGGTCTCTGTCAGCAACCGGTTGCCTTTCCCTCAAATGGTTGGCTCCCCAACTGACTACTGCTACTGCTACTACAATTCCTCTGAGATTCAAATAAGGGGTGGGGGGGAGAGAGTCAACCACTTCTTATTTATCAATCTTATTTTTTGGCCTCAGCTGGAAGTGGCTTTGGTTAAAAGCGTCTGGTTAATTAGGAAAAAGCAACAGTCATTTGAAGATGTCAGCAGACACTAGTTTCAGAGCTCTCAGCACAGAGTGTCATAGTGGAGATTGGTTAGGGCAGAGCTTCAATAGGCATTTTCACACTGCCAAGCTGGTTTGGTAGCGGCTTGGTACATCGTGCAATTTCACTGTCTGTCTCGGGTGTAGAGACAACGCAGCATCACCTCTACCCAAGTCCCGCTCTGGTGTCGCATTTACATGAAAATGAAACCCTGAATATGTGAAGGGTCGAGAGGGGAAATTGGGGTGCGAAATCAAGCCGTTATATTACCTCTGTCAGTGTAAACGAGCGGACCATGCTGGGGAAAAGGCGGCTATAAGACGGGCATATATTTGCAGTGTAATAACGACTAATGTAATGCAGGCCACACACCAGACGAGCTGCGGAGCACCGCGTTGGGCTGCATGGTGGAGTGGAAAGGACAGCACATGTCTTGTGATGGTACTACATCTCAGATGTAAAAGTGCAGTAGGAAACAAGTAGTTATGTTGATTCTAGAGGCTTGGACCGTTAACCCCAATCGTTTTACATTTGTTGCCCCAATGAATACATATACATATCATCTTCACTTAATTTGGAGTAAATAACAGAAAAATGTCAAATCAGAGGTTTTACCAGGAGTTTAATTTAGATTGACCTGCTGATGATTTGCATTAAGCGGGTGGCCGAGATTTGCATTTTTATAGAGTTCTTATGGCCTTTCTTCTCTCCCAAGTCCCTCTTGAAGGACAAGACGAGAGATAGAGATATTAATTGATGAACACAATGAAAATAATCTCCCAGTGACTTCTTTTGGTTATACATCATAGTCGTTAATTTAATTATGAGCAAAAGGTCTTCCTACACTTTGGAGCCATTCGGTTCGAATGTGTGGATGATTTATGAGGGATTAACCCTGCAGATGAGATGACCAAATCTGATAAAACCTGGAGGTTAAAAGTTGAGCCTTCATTCTCCAGATAAATAGCTGATGTGGAGGTTTAAAAGCATTCTCCGGGCCCATTGCTGTGTTTGATCACTGCAAAATGAGGGAGATTACATTTAAATGAATTGACCATTTTCAAAAGTATTTATTCTGATGGCTTTTTTCTGTAAATATCTGAAATGAAGGGACTTCCTGTTAATGATACAATACCTCTAACATGAAAATATCTCCCTATATCCCCCCCCCTCTGCTTTCTTTCACATTTTTTTACAGATTATTCAATGTTATGTCACACTGTGACCGCCACTGGCCAACTTGATTGATAACAATTCACACAAAATGCCTCCCAATGCTGACGGATTCCACTTCATATTGTCACGTCTGGAACCAGCCTGCCACCGGCAGCCTGCCTCAGTCAGCAAATCAGCAAACCCAAGCCAGTGATATCGATTTATTCAATGACTTGATTCTTACTTTTTTGAAATACCTTTGGTTTGAACATGTGTTTACTTTAAAGAAAATGGTTGTAACTTTTGCTAATGGTTTCTACATTGGAAATACAGCACTTCAGTATTCGTCAATGGGATTCTGGGAAAATCCCGCTGCAGACTGGAGGCTTTACAGACCTAAAGAGCCAAGCGAATATGGTATGTCTGTGCCATGCTAAGTATTAGCCTGCATAGCCACCTGGTTGGGGGAGGGACTTGAACCATCAACCTCCTGGTTGTAAAACAACATTGTTTCCATTGAAAGCTGTTGAGAGGCCCTTGAGAGGCTGTTGAGATGCGTTGCATGCAGCACTAATCTCCATGTAATGGAGCCCTTAGGAAGAACAGCAGGATACATCACATATACACACACACACACACACAGAGAGTCATTCACTCACACACACACACACACACACACACACACACACACACACACACACACACACACACACACACACACACACACACACACACACACACACACACACACACACACACACACACACACACACACATTATCCCACTAACCCAATCCCTCACAAAAACACGCCCACATCGCTCAATGGACTACGACTCCTTGCATTATGTGTACACTTCATTGCCCTCGCACTCTGACAGTTAAGACTGCCCTCTCCTACTTTAAGATGAATATGTAGCCTCAAACACCTTCCCAAGACATAATTGGCTGACTCCCAGACCTTTTTTCAGTAAAAATAGCAAATTTAAAGATCATTAGTAACAGTATACGCTTGACTTGTGTTATTTATTACACTCTTCTGTTTTCTATTAAAATCTCTGCCTGCACCATGATTGATGCCTGATGCATATGTCAGTTCAGTTGTGTGTGTGTGTGTGTGTGTGTGTGTGTGTGTGTGTGTGTGTGTGTGTGTGTGTGTGTGTGTGTGTGTGTGTGTGTGTGTGTTTATTGCTGATATTCACCAGCCAAGGATCTCACTGGCTGATGAAATTGCTTTCACAGAGGAGCTAGCTTGCTCAAGGTTCTTATTTTAATAAGAATATGTATTTTTTAGTTGTATAACTACTGAAAAACATCTAGATGGGTCCTTCATGTCACACATGAAACATGCCATCATAGAAAAACAATAGTGAGGTAGGTAGGGTGTTTGCAACGAGACAACAACAGCGAGGCAGAGTGCAATGCTTTGTCGATGCATGCATAGGCCAAATCACCAAAGATCGTGAATTCACCCTCAACTAACCCTATTTTTTTTTAAATTCTGAGGATTTCCAGACCCGTGTGCAGTTGGTAGGCTTGAGCAAGTGGCCCAAAATTCCATAAACAGACAAACTGTATTTGCGTGTTTGGTGGCGGAACTTAGCGTGCATACCAGAATGACAAAGTAATTGTAATCTACCAGTGTATAATAACATAGTTTAACAGTTTAGAACGAGTTTGTTGTCGAACATTGTCCATCCTACTGGAACCACAATCAAATTGTACATATATATATATTTTGTGGGGGGTTGGGTAGGGTAAAAAAAACACAAGATAACTTAATGGCATATTTCTTAAAAATAAATCACCAAAATGTTACCCAAGTTGTTGGTGTTCCCCTGCACAGTGATCCTCGCTCAGCCATGCAGTGACTGATGGAGCTGAATGTTATCACCCTCCTGACTGGTCCCTGGGGAGACGCCTTCAGAACCCCCTCCCCCCACAACCCCAGTGATCCGGAGCGCTCATCTGAAACCATCCTTCTTATCTTCTGCATACTGTCCACGGAGACGGTGAAACAATGGGGAGCGAGTATCGGAAGTGGGAAGGCAGTGTGTCACTTTAAAATAAATCCCATGTCCCCGCGCTCTTATTGGGACTCAGAACACCTGATGATGGACGGCGGCTTCAGGTCCAGATTGCTCTTCTTTTAAAGCCTACCATTGAACATGTGAAGGCTGGGTTGAATGTCCGCGGCCCTTTCGATGTGCGGACATGCTTGCATGGTAATGAACGGGTTTAGTTTTCACTTTAGCGCAGTCACTCCACTGCAGTCTGTGACCCTGAAAAGAACAAACTGTTGACACAGACAGCGCAGTCTCACTTGTACTACTGTCGGGGGTCGAGAGTATTGGACCAACTGGTTGTTCTTCTGCTACTTTGGTGCATCAAGAGAAATTAGCCACTTCTGAACTGTTCTGGACAACCTGGAGAGAGAGTTAAGCTCTGTAAGGGACACAATGGTAGGTGTGAATTGCTGGGTGTACAGTATTGTGCTTTACTCCTGCTTTCAGATGTTGACAACATTCTCATTGATTTTGATCCAGTCATTTGTAGCCTTGCTTTAGGAACTGCTTGGAATTTGAACCAAGCAGTGCTGGCCTTGTGAATATCCCATTATTGTGTGGTAGTCACAGTGAGTAAGTGTGACCTTGTTTGGCTGGCAGTCTACTTTTCCAGCAAAATATCTAGCCAATATCAAATATCTTACAAGTTGGATCATCTTAGAACACTTTTTGAAGGTCAGACCACAATACATAGTCTGTGTCAACAATTTCTATAGATACTAATTGAAAAAACGTATATACAGTATTGATTTTGAACCAGACCATTCTCAATCTTAATAAAGGGTAAACCTTGTTCCAATAGAATTATATTGCGCGATGCTTCCAAGGAAAAATCTATATTGGCATTACTCTGACATTATCAAGATAAGATTAACTTAGCCCAAAAATCCAGAACATAAAACACAACTGGCACCAACTGATAGTCTCAGCGATAGGTCTGAAAGTGTACACTATATTCAATTTTCACCAAACATGGTGGCGACATAATTTCACTAGTTCCACCAGGTCAGAACAATCGTGATTCCATCTAACTGATCACGTTGATATGGGACTTAGTAGGTCGATTCTGTAATCCTGGATACTGTAGGCAGATCCAAAAAGGCTGGATATAGCTTATGCTAAGAAAAAATAGTAAGTATAATTGAATGCTGGGTTGTATTAGAACAGTATTAGCCATATCAATAACAGTAACAGCAGAAGCAGTACCAGTAGTAGTATCAATATTTGTGGCGAAAAAAGTACCACTAGTAGTGGTATCAGTAGTAGTAGAACTAGTAGAATCGGGACCAAAAACAGGAAGAGCAGTAGTAGAAGTAGTAATAATAGTAGCAAAATCAGAACTGATTGCATGGAAGAGCAGTAAATTAATACAAATAAGAATAATTATTTGCATTTGCATAGTGCTTTTCAAGATACTCAAAGCACTATACAATGAGTCTGTATAAGACTCTGTCTGTGTGTGTGTGCGTATGTATGTGTTTGGGGGGGGGGGGGGAAGAGATAAGTGACCACAGGAAGTCAGGCCCCAAGTTGGATTCCTTTTCCTGAATAAGGTGCTCTTGGACAGAACCTCTGTCTCGAGTCAGGGGGGTGTCATCAATATATGGCTTGTTAAGCCCTTTGAGACTGTACCTGTGATTAAGGGGCTATACAAATACAATCAAATTGAATTGAAGCCAGTTTTGCAGAGCAGGCCGCAATGGTGCTGGCTACCTGTACCACTATTTGTATTATTATTACAGAACATACTACTAGATAGTACAAGTAGTTAGCTCTGTCAAGAAGCTTATGTTTATATGATGTTTTATGTCATAATGTATATTATTCTGATGTCTCAAAAAGTTCAGCATGGATTTGCCCTACATTTAGTAGGTAGGTTGTGTATGGAATAAGTAACAAGTGGTTATCCTTTCTTAACTTCCAATAGATTCCCGGAACACCACCAACTATTTTCTGTCAAGGGTTCAAGAGAATTGTTGGATGGCAGTCGGATCAGGGCAGCCAATCAGCGCTCTCAAAGATGGTTTAGCGTCTATGAAGTTTATTCCTTGATGGAGGGCTGTGCTCTACTGAACACATTTTCATTTTCTAGTCAGTATTAATAGGAACAATTGCAGTAATAGCAATAGTACAACCAGTAGTAGAGGTGATAGTGGCTTCTGATAGAGGCAAAACCATGTTATCAACAGGATACAACCCTTAATGTATAAGATTAGATTAGATTACATTTATTTGTCATTGCACAGGAATCCAACAAAATTCAACGCACTCACGTGCTGGACTCGTACTAGACTGAAAAAAGAGAGGTAGCATAATAAATACTCAATAAAAAAATACATTCTCATCATCACATTCACTCAGAACATTCATGTCGTCATACATTATACCATCAACTCAGTGCCATTGTATGCCTTAAAACAGTATTTTAAGTAAAATATTTAAAGTGCAGCACATTGCATTAGGTGTGGATGTTACTGATCAATGCTGTCAGAACTAGTTTGTTTTCAGGTCAGAGTTGAGTATGGTGATAGCTTTTGGATAGAAACTGTTCAGGTCTGATGGACCTGTAACGTTTCCCTGAGGGCAGCAGTTCAAACAGATAGTTGGCAGGGTGGAATGAGTCTTTCAGAATGTTGTGTGTCTTCTGCGAGCATCGGGAGTTGAAGATGGTGTCCATGGTAGGTTTATGATGTTTTGGGCGGTTTTTGTAGTCCTCTGCAGTGACTTCCTGTTTGCAGCAGAACTGCTACCATACCACGACAAGATACGAGTACTTTGGTGTGTGTGTGTGTGTGTGTGTGTGTGTGTGTGTGTGTGTGTGTGTGTGTGTGTGTGTGTGTGTGTGTGTGTGTGTGTGTGTGTGTGTGTGTGTGTGTGTGTGTGTGTGTGTGTGTGTGTGTGTGTGTGTGTGTGTTGATGCGTGAGTGACAGTTAGCTATACAACCCGGAAAGAGAAGAGAAGAGGAACAGGAAGAGAGAGAAAGGCAGAGGAACAAATAGTGACAAGCACATTTTAGAAGGAAATATTATATCATGTCAATATAATAATAATATTGTAATAATATATAGCATTCTTGTATCTCAATATTTCACCTTTCAGGTGTATAATTTTGTGTTTCTATGGTAACATTGCTGTTGGAATCATAAGATTATCTCGTAGTAGCGACACGGATGAGTATTTCATTTTGTGAGTGCATGTATGGTAGAGATATATATATATATATAGCGCTACTACCCTTGTCATTGCGATCACAATTTTAGGTGATAAATTTATGAAAAAAATGAAAATAAAATAATGTCCTTTTCTCATTTGGATTTATAATATATGAAAACGCCTGCTAACAAAACTCTACCAAAACACACAGAATGCGGTCTAGTCTGAAAAGAGCTGTACACCCCGGTTTTAATTATATCGCACAAGTCTGTACACAAATTGGAATCAAATCTGTTTGATGAACCAACTCCCCCGTGCAGTTAACGTCTTGTCAGGCAGTCTGTGAAATGACCGCCCTGGCACGGCAGGACTCATGAAGGTAAACCAGAACCGACTCATTCCCAGTGTTTGTCATAGTCAAACCTCCTCAGATATTTCCCCTGCACACTGCGCAGCACACCTGATAGTGAAACGCAGCAATCTTTAATGCTGTGTAAGCAGATTGTCAAAGTGTGTGGAAATACAAATAGAACCGGCACTGAGGTGAATTATAGAGGAAGAAAGAAAATAATAGAACACAGGTCTACTCCGAGGCAGCGGCAGAGCCAATCATCAGAGGCGTTACGGAGCTAAATTATTGTCAGAGCAAGAGAGATTAGGACCGCACAAAAACACAAACATAAAACCGCGTTGCACACATGATTTTATGGTGCATGCCTGGTGAAATATAAATTACAAACAGACATTGATCCATGACATTCTGCTATCCTCCTCTCTACTCATTTCAGAGTACCTCGTTTTATTTTACTGAATGTAGGCTACTGCCCGTTTTCCGTAGGGAATACGTAGCATTCAGCCCGACTGAGCTGCCATCTGCAGAGACAAACAAGACGGGAGTTGTAATGCCACGCAAAGACGTGTGGCCACGATGGCGATGAGCTTGGCAGAACTGCCATCCAAACCCAGCTTAGAAGCATTCGCTGGAAGCAAAGGCTGCAATATATACAGCCTGCAATATATTAAGAAGACTTATCCCAAATATCTTAAATATCTCTCAAACTAATATGGTTCTCAAAGTGATGATGGGCATATTTGATTCATCATCGCAGATTTAATGTGTGTGTTCCGTCTGAAACAAACCAAATATATTAAACGTCTCTCAAACGATTGAATCAATCGGTATATTAAACTAAATACAGTAAGTGTAGTAGTTGCGTCGTACACAGATCACTATATGTCCAGAGTCCTCAGCTGTTTGATTCATTGTTATTTCTTCCTTCATATAATTATAATACCGATGTTGACAAACAAATATGTCTCTAATCACCGTGAGCGCAAAATAGAGTTTTCCACTATATGGATATACAATTAAATAAGTTAATGTCATTGTTACGATAGACAAGGATATAAAACTAAATACAATGAGTAGGCCTATTTGTGTTGTTGGGTTGAACACTATGCGTAGAGTTCTGTGTGATTCGATTCTGTCATCCATTCTGTCCTGTAATTATTTACCTATAAAGGTTAATGTTGTTGTAACTGTTATCCTATCCTACCTTATCTCCTACTAAGCAATATAGGCCTTTCCTTGTGTAACCCCTCAAAGGAGAAGCACTACAGCCGCTCTGCATGGGGCATAACATCTATCAAACACGCGACACAACATGACTTCTAGTTCTTATCGCCACTGATAGGCCTCAGTCACTTGATAAATACAGAGATATATCTTCCAAATGCAATGCGCAGCTTGAGATTAAACTATCATCTGTCAGTCTGTCTAGCAGTGTATTCTCCAAAGGAACGTTTTAGCCATCGCACGGATGGCTGCCCCCAGCCCGACCACAATCACACCATCACCCTTTCCTTCTCCCTTTTTCCATTTCTTTGTTGCCATAGCTTGACTTCCACTGTGCTGTAGCCATAGCGATGGTACTTTGGCTGTTTGGACTGAAACATTCATGCAAAAGAAATATGGATAAAAAAAGATGGAAGGGATCAGAGATAAGTCATAGCCCCAGGATCACCTGTCATCACCATTACTGAACCTTATGTCATCAAGGTTTGACCGTCATGATAGGTGCGCCATCATCTTCAATCAAGACCGATAAAGGCCAGTGATTGGAGGACCGACCTGACAATCAGTTGCACTCAGGATTCAAAGATTGCCGAGATGGCCAAGCAGGATCCCTTGTGTTTTCTTTCTATATTTTTTAAATATAGATATTGCAGGCCGAAGAAAAAAACGACCTAAAGTGAGCCTTTATAAAATCGTATAAACTATGCCTGTCTTTTGGACAAGCTGGAGGGCTGAGCACAATTTGAGAGAATATGATTAAAAGGATTTCCAAAGCAACTATTTAAAAAAGGCTGGCTAAACAGTCAGATCATAGGAAAATGAGAGCATTTAATGTATTTAGACACAGATTCTTCCATTAAATTGACTATCTTATGTACTTAAGTAGACTTCTTAAGCCTCTGACAGTGATTACAGACATTAAAGCTGTAATTTCTGCTGCTACCGGTCTCTCAATTGAATCAATAACACGTAGCAGTCGCCCCTCCTCACCTACAAAGGCCGGGATGCTGACGTTCTGGTGGTAGTTGACCCTCCTGATGGTGTTGTCTTCACTACCTTGATACCACTACAGTAAAAATAGATCTGACGTGACTCTGGCAGAAATCATGTCCACCGAGGTGTTAATGTGTTTGTTTTACTGACATCACGTTTAGTCACATTTATCAACATTATGTTATTGCATTTTAATGAGATAGCAAGTTTACATTATGTTACTCGAGGCTAACTTACCATTCGATGAGTCAACTCACTGAACAGCTGTAGATAATGTCACATGGGGCAGACCAGCGCTGTTACCCATGGTCAAAACCAAATAATATTTTTTTTTATTGATGTGAGGTGTGAAGATGTTGGGGTAACAATGTGGGCAACTGAAGATGCGATCACCAGTATCAGCCTTTTATGTTAGAAGGAAGTCAAAGGATCACATTCTGCATTTTATTTGCTCCTATAACCATAGCAAATTGTCCTTTATGAAACCCTACATTTGCCTAATGTACACCTTTAGAGACAGCTGTGTACGTTTAAAATGATCTTGACGTTGCTCTGCTAAATTGTGGGGGTTTAAAACACGTCAATGACAAAACATGTGGGCCTACGTGCAACGTATCCGTTCTATCGGGTGGTGAAGAGATGCAGATTTTTTTTAATGATAATACAATAATAATGATGATAATAATAGTAATGATAATGATGATGATAATCATTAAGGGAGGCCTGTACGATGAGGCGGGATGCTGCAGTGACCCAGCCTGAGGACGGTGGGCCCTCCCCAGTGCGTGGTGAGGCACACATCGGGCCATACGAACACACCCCTGGTTGACTCACTCTCAACAATCACCCCCTCGGACTGTGTGGGAGTTGTGTTGTGCTGTGCTGAGAGTGAGGAAGGGGGATGAGCAAGGCAATTAATAATGATAACACAACGAGGCAGACCCCCCCCCCCCCCTGCCCCCCCTGCCCCCCCCCCCCAAACCCTCCCTTGATCGTTTCCATTTGCCAACCCTCCTGGCACGGTACAGCCTGAGCATCCCACACGCGCATATTCTCATGAATATCACTTATAGCACGCCGATGGAATCCTCGCTCTCTTGAGAGAGCGGGATAAAGAATGACCCTCGCCCCGTAAAAAAAAAAGACAGTGAAAGACGGAGAACGCTGGCTGCATGGCGCAGGTGCGATTGCTTGCCAAGACAAATAACCGTCAATCCATCCACTTAAGCCCGGGCTCCTCGTTCAGGCGGCGTCGCCCGCAGGAGCGCAGCCGTGCATGGTGACATGGCGAAGGGGTGGGGTAGGGGAGACGGCAGCCAGTCCGCCTGGTCTGGGCATGTGCTCACAACAACGCATGCATGCGCGTAACCAAACCCTGGTTTTCCCACCAGAAAGCACCATGTGCCGATCAATGCGTTCCGCGTCGTGGACGGAGGTAGAGCTGTGTGTGTGTGTGTGTGTGTGTATCTGTGTGTCTTTGTCTGTGTCTGTGTCTGTGTGTGTGAGTGTGCCTGGGGTGCGTGTGTTGATGTATTATTTATCATCTGTTGCCTTTATTCCCCACCCTTTCTATGTTGCTTGATTTTACCGCAGTTATTTGTTTCCATGTGTCATTTCGACACGTAACATTTTTGTTGTCGTATTAATGACATCCAATTATATCATTTACAAATATGAATTATAACTTGTATCATTGAAACATTTCACCGTCAACATAGTTTCTGTGCATTGTGCACACACTCGTACTGAATGGCTCTGGTGTACACTCCGTGGAAAGCCTCTCCGAGTTGGTTTCCTGACTTCCAGCACGGCCCCCACGGTGCGAGCCGAGCACACACACACTCACAGCACTGTCAACAGTGCTCACAGTTTCCCTCCGCACGGCACAACACAGCTGGATCCTTCTGTAGCGCTGCTTGTGAAGCAACTCTGCTCCGCCTAACCACAGGGGCCATGGGTGGGGGGGGGGAATCATTTTGGAAATGAAGCAATGCCATCTGTGGTCCGCTGCATTAGCCTGGTGTATGCTCATTGTTATTCTGCAACGTTGTACATTGTTGTGTATGATGTTGAAGAACAGCTTTCATCTCCTTGGATTGTTCGCATCGTGAAAAACCTCCGAAGCGCGCTGGGGGGGGGGGGGGGGGGGGGTAACATGTGTGTAGAGCTCCCAGTAAACACACGCACATAGTCGTAGGCCACAAGGCAATACGATATAGTGGTTACATCCATGCAACCCCGTTCCCAGAGTATCTCCTCGTCTGACTCTGAGCCTAAACGCTGGTGAAGTGAAGCATTAGACAAAATAAAGATATTAACAAAAACAAGAAAAGTATTAGACTCTAGACTCTACCAGGCATGAAAGAATCATTTAGCATAGCAAGTTTTCATACAACGATATCCTGCGCAGGAGATGCACTGTCTGCATCCTCAATAGAGGAGACCCTGAAGAAGGGAACAGAGTGTATGGAGTCCAGTGCGTGAGGACTCTGCTACCGTCTCTCCACTTCTCTACAAATCAAATGAAGACGATTTAAGCCAGTCTGAACTCGTTCATATCACTGGTTATGTGAATTCTCTATCGTTTGCCTCAATACTGTTCTGTAACAAGCTCGGAGGGAGAAGGACCCAGAGAGTACAATCATCCTCTCCTCTGTTTTAATAGGGCAGACTACCAGGCTATAACACCCAGCGGAGGTGGAGATCGTCTCCAATAAAGGAAAGGTAGCGCTGGGTATAAAAGTGCAGTATGAGAGCATACATCATGGCAGCAAAGAAAGTGGGATACCAACATGACAGTCGAATAGTCTTTCATTTTTAATGGCACAGGGTATAGGAGGGCTGCAGAAAATAGATGTTCCAGTGCATCACTCAATAGACCGCATGACACTTGCTATGGCAACGCAAGTCTAACCAGGCTTTCTCTGTTTCTGCAAATGTCACCCATAGTTCAAATGGTCAGAGAAAGGACAGCCTCCATTGCTATTGATTCACTTCAACATCGATGCAAACCTATTTGTCGTTGGCTTATGGTTGTTATCCTATTTCATCACAGCAGTATATTTGATATTGATTAGAATGAGGTGCTCCTTGTTGAGTTGCTCTCTGCGTAGGCAGTGAATGACTGTAAACAATAGAGGCTCACACAATTAAATACAGGCTGAAACTGGGGCTGAACGATTTGGGGAAATAATTGAATTGCGATTATTTCGACCAATATTGTGATTGCGATTTAATGTGCGATTTTTATAATTTATTAAGTTATGTATTATTCACTAAAAAATAAACAAATCATTCTTTAGTATGACCAACACAACATTTCAAGCAGTCAACATAAAAACTGCTCTTTCCTTTAGGCCAGGCCGATGTGTTGAGATTAATTTACATTATAAACTTCTTTATTTAACTATTGAATTGTAAAATAAAAATAAAAATGAATGCATTGTACTGATTTCGAGTCAGTAACGGTAACAAATCACTTCTTTTTTTTTTTGCAGCCTTTGCGATTTGCCTATACCGCGTTCTATTACATCGCGATTTCGATTTGAATTTGATTAATCGTTTCTGCCCTAGCGGAAACCTCATAGCCTTAACACAACCACTACCCTCACACAGACCTGCACTATTTAGAAACAAATACACAAACATACACACACACAAACACATGCACTAACACAGTGTATGTGTGTAGTGTCGTGTATTGTGTTTGCGTGTATGTTTGTGTACATGTTTGTAAATAGTGCATGTCTGCATGGGTGCGTGTGTGAGGGTAAAGTTGTTGTGTTAAGGCTATGAGGTTTCAGCCTGCATTTAATTGCGTTCATTGTTTACAGTAAACAAGATGCAAAAGATATTTATGCAAATCGTCTGCATTTTGGAAGATATTCCTGTTGACTGCCAAACAGCATGACTCAGTACTTGGTTCATCCTTACATACGCAAATATATACAAGCTTTATATTATGCACAGACAGACGGGATGCAAATACCGTACATGCACACAATATGCTCATGCATTAGCCTGCAATTTTGGAAGAAGAACGCGGGCGTGCTCCCACACACACACACACACACACACACACAGTAAAGAACCAGCCGCCTGTGCCTGGGCTAGAGCCCCGTGGGAAGCCTGTTAGGGGGGAGCGTAGGATTGGTTACAGATAACAACGTCTCTGTGCTGCTACGTTAGCATGCCACAGAGCAGCCACACCGCTACCAGCAGCCAGGCAGTGAGGGGCAAAGCTGTTTTAAAACAGAATACACATCGGAGCCCAAAAGAAATGACGCCCTCCCACTTAGTCGCGCCTCCCGTCCTGTCTCTTCCCCGGTCACTCACGGGGCCGTGGACGGGGTTATGGCGGAGCGCTGATGGAAGCGGGACCCTGATGAGTGTCCGGCCATTCTGTTTTGATTTTGCTTCCCGGTCATGGAGCGAGACTCAATACTGAGAGGGGGAGAGGGCTCCGCCCACTCACTCAACCCTCACCTAGCTCCGGACTGAGAGGGCTGGAAGACTCCTCCCACTCTCACCTAGCTCCGGACTGAGAGGGCTGGAAGACTCCTCCCACTCTCACCTAGCTCCGGACTGAGAGGGCAAGAGACTCCGCCCACTCACTCCACCCCTAGACCAACCCTCACCTAGCTCCAGACTGAGAGGGCAAGAGACTCCGCCCACTCACTCCACCTAAGCCAACTCTGCGTTGTTTCAGTTATTACTTGTGTTGTAACTTTAAGGGGGCGAGTGGAGGGGGGGGGTGGATCCGGTAAAATCCCAGAGTCAGGACGTTTTTTGATGGTTTAACTTTAGAGAGTATCACAGAAGTCCGGCGGCCCGGCCTGCACTCCTGTCTTTGATTCTTTTTGGCCGGTCTCCGGCCGATGCTTGTGCTTCCACATAAACCTCAGTACTCATGCCTGTTTTTGTCTATTATTCATTGCGCTTCCGTAACGATCTGCATGGAGGAGAGAGGCAGTAGCAGGTGTAAACGTCTGTGCGTGCTGCCCTACAGGGCCGCCACAGAGCAGCCAGAGCGCTCCAGGCAGCCAAGCTCGGTGTGGGGGCGCAGGTGTTACACCGTGTGACACACATCCCAGACAAAAACAAAGCTGCCACTGGTTGGATAGGATTCCAGCGAACAGGGATGAACACTAAGCTATCCATTCCGTGTTTGTATAACACACAAAAAGACCTTGTCCATCGCTCACCCTCTCCACACAACCCCTTCTCGTCATCTCACCCACTGTTTTACTCTTTAAGCCTCCGACCAAAACACAGACTCTATCTGATGAGGAATAATAAGGTAAGAAACAGTTTATAAAACAAAAGCGGGGAAGGTTTGTAGTTTGAAGGTTCCTCTTTGTTATCCATCCCCGGTTAAAGTTAACTTTCGGGCAGACGTTCGTTCTCCTCGGCATTCACTCTAAACTCCATCGCTGCCGAGTCTTTGAAGCTAGCAAAGTCTTAACCCCTGTGAATTTTTGCTACATTACGTCGGATCGATAGCCTTGAACGATGGGGAGCAGATACGAGAGCCGATCCCGAGCTGAGAGCTGTTTTCTTTCTCCTCTTCTGCCCGGTGCAGGAGGTATTCGGTACACTAGACCAGCTCTACCCAGGGCTATCCTTTAAGAACTGCTGTTTTATTCTTGGAATCTCAAAGAAACCTTTCCTCTTTCAGAAGGTCCTGCTGTTAAATCCTTGTTGCAATGGCCACTTCTTTCCGCTGATTGTTATTAAGGTTGGATGCAGTAGTAGTATCTTTATGTATAATGTGAGTAGTATGCAAGGTGGGGATCTAATGTTTTGGTGCAAATACCACTCTTTACTGTAACAAGCTTATTGGTCATTTGAAATGCATATTAGCGCCTCCTTTATGACCAATCAGATAAATCCAACTTTTTACATGATTTATTTTGTCCACCAATCCTATACCCGCCACAGTGGCAGGCTGGTTTGATACATTTACTCAACAATTACAAGGTCGACTTGCATTTGGTGGGTGGCAGGTGCTCATTCTCCAATCTGAGCATTAAATGGTGTGTAATAGAATAACTACAGACAAGACCGCCCCCACAGTTGGAAAAGAACTAGAAAATGCTTTTGCTAGAAATTTTGAAAAGCAATAATGGCCCCGGTGTATTTGCCATATCCAATAAACCTGACTTTCTTTAGTCACTCTTACAAGTGTTACTTGAATGCAGATGAGCAGTAAATGGAATATTGCACAATTGTTCAGTGGTGATTCAATACAAAGCTATTACTGAACAACGCTGATATGAACTATTTATAATATAATTAAACTTTTTGAGCCTTTTTAAGCCTAATATACAGAGTGAATGAGCTGGGAGAAGAACGATGAAGTCAGCAGTCTTTAATTAGACCCATCAATGAAGCGAAGTGCATTCATTTTAAAACAGCTTTGTGCTGCAAGGTGGCGTCGGTTTAAACTTGTCCAAATAAGGATACTAATGCATTCAAAATCACAAGTATTTGTAAATTTGTGTGTTTGTGTGTGCGCGCTTGTGTGTGTGTGTGTGTGTGTGTGTGTGTGTGTGTGTGTGTGTGTGTGTGTGTGTGTGTGTGTGTGTGTGTGTGTGTGTGTGTGTGTGTGTGTGTGTGTGTCCATAAGATTCCCTGGAAGGAAGTCCTAATTTCCTTACCAAATGGAGGATTTAAAGCGTACTTTCCAACAATGTGTTTAGTTTAAGCCCTCACTGCACCACTGCATAAACTGTATTATAGCTTGGTTTAGAAGTGATTAGTTTGTTATATTAAATACGAGTGTGTACGGAGTCTATAGTACAGAGTTAAAAGAGAGTGCATCAGTGTTAGTGTCAGGGTCATGGTGGCCCACAGTGTTACATGTGTTAGTGTCTGGGTCATGGTGGCCCACAGTGTTACATGTGTTAGTGTCTGGGTCATGGTGGCCCACAGTGTTACATGTGTTAGTGTCTGGGTCATGGTGGCCCACAGTGTTACATGTGTTAGTGTCTGGGTCATGGTGGCCCACAGTGTTACATGTGTTAGTGTCAGGGTCATGGTGGCCCACAGTGTTACATGTGTTAGTGTCGGGGTCATGGTGGCCCACAGTGTTACATGTGTTAGTGTCGGGGTCATGGTGGCCCACAGTGTTACATGTGTTAGTGTCAGGGTCATGGTGGCCCACAGTGTTACATGTGTTAGTGTCAGGGTCATGGTGGCCCACAGTGAGTGTTACATGTGTTAGTGTCAGGGTCATGGTGGCCCACAGTGAGTGTTACATGTGTTAGTGTCAGGGTCATGGTGGCCCACAGTGAGTGTTACATGTGTTAGTGTCAGGGTCATGGTGGCCCACAGTGAGTGTTACATGTGTTAGTGTCTGGGTCATGGTGGCCCACAGTGTTACATGTGTTAGTGTCGGGGTCATGGTGGCCCACAGTGTTACATGTGTTAGTGTCAGGGTCATGGTGGCCCACAGTGAGTGTTACATGTGTTAGTGTCAGGGTCATGGTGGCCCACAGTGTTACATGTGTTAGTGTCAGGGTCATGGTGGCCCACAGTGAGTGTTACATGTGTTAGTGTCAGGGTCATGGTGGCCCACAGTGTTACATGTGTTAGTGTCAGGGTCATGGTGGCCCACAGTGTTACATGTGTTAGTGTCAGGGTCATGGTGGCCCACAGTGTTACATGTGTTAGTGTCAGGGTCATGGTGGCCCACAGTGAGTGTTACATGTGTTAGTGTCAGGGTCATGGTGGCCCACAGTGTTACATGTGTTAGTGTCAGGGTCATGGTGGCCCACAGTGTTACGTGTATCGTTAGTGTCAGGGTCATGGTGATTCACAGTGAGTGGTACAGGTATTTTTGCCCCCCGGCTTTGTTACATTAGTGAGGTTCAAACACAAATCCCAGTCACCACTGAACAGTCATCATCGTTTTATAATTAAACAGAGGTAATGGTTTTGTTCAGCAAGGAACATTAGTCATCTTAGGCAGGTTTTTTGATTTGTAACCAATGGTAATTTAATTTAGTTTAATAGCAGCTCAAAACACAATATATCAGCGTCTCAAATTTGCAAAGCTTTGCCACGGAGCACGGGAAGCGCCATGTGAGTCATTTATTTATAAAGCACACAAGCTTTGGTAAGTCGCATCCGCACTTGAGTAAGTTGCACACACGCTTTTAGCAAATCACACGCACGCTTTAGGAATGCGTCAGGGTCTGTTTTTTATTGTGTCCAACCAGGAATCGCTCAAGAAGAAGTCTCGCGAGAGTTGCGTTGTTGAAGGAAGAGAATGGTGGAAAGTTTAATGAGCGCACGAAAGAGTCTATGTGTTGGACCACGGAAAGCGTGGCTCATGGTTATCTCAAAGATTTGGATGAAGGAGAGTTGAGATTGTAATGACAATAGGGAATTATGCTGCACCAACGCAACGAGATTTCAAAATGAGGCTTGTCCTTGAACAAGACTTGGTTGGACGCGATCACAAACAGGCCGAATCAAGCAAAAGGGTAAAGACAATATACATTTCTCTGTAGGGATGCTTTTCCTAATACTTTCAGACACTCACAATAACAATGTCATGCACTCTCCATAATCCCTGACACACCTGGGAGTCTGGTGCCCACCATTATGCATTCTATTTGCACAAATTGCCCCATCGGAATTGTACACATTTGCTGAATATGAAAGGGACAGGGACCCTGAGATGGGATATTGCCTGACTGAAATTGCCCCTAGACTGCATTGTTATGAGCTGAAGATAGCCATGAGAATATTTGAACGCGGGAGTAGGTCTTTTTTATTCATCCGTTTAGCTATAGGATGTAATGACAGAGATATAATCAACAAAATCTGCGGTTTACAATATTCATTTATAGATATATAAAATGTATAATTTGTTTATATTTTTCCCGAAATCAAACAAACGTGTCCAACTACTATCTTAGTGGGTTCTTTTGACTAGTTTAACTTCAATAAATGCATTTTTCAAAGAATGGGTTCCAGTAAAGTTCTGACAAATCCCAAATAATCATGGTTATTAGTTTTTTTTTTATATCTGTAAGCATGTCTTTATTATCTTAAATATAGCAATGTAGCCACTTGATGGAGTTATTACAATAAAACCATTAATTAAAAGAAAACTGTGGTTAAAACCTATATTTTTTCACCAGTCTCGACAAACTGCTTTGTGAACGTTTGACTTTGTTCAGAACTCAGACCCAGACGTTCTTTAGGCGATGTTGAAGTGCATTTACAGAGAACAGCGACTGGGAGAGGGTACAGCAGCTGAAGCAGTTCATGTTAAGAGGGTTAATGAACGTGGAGATGCACGTTTCATACACAACATCCCTCTTTATAACGCTTATACTCAACTATGTGCAATAGCTTCTAAAGAAAAAGTATTACAAACATGCCGTTGGTCGTTACCAAGGAGATAACACCTCCACCCAGAACTCTCAGCCTAAAAAAAGCATTGTTTTTTATTGTCATTGTGTTTCAGTTGAAGCTGAAATAAAGGTTCACTCATGGTCTGTTTATGTGTCATGTTGGCATAGAAACTACCTTCTGAGTTGAAAACACTGTTGGAAATAGAGTCTTTTGTAATTTTCAAACAGATCAGATATGACTGAACCGATTGACTCAAGATGGTTACATTTTGTATCTTTTTGTTTTGATTGAATTATTGTTTTGTTGTATTAATAGCTAGTTAATATCATTAACCACCATGATACATTATCAAAGCCCTAATACCTCAACAGCCCACACTAAGGGCCTTTTTTTTGCTAGATACCCTAGACAACTTTCAAGGGGATGACAACGTCACAGTCCCAAGTCGGAAAAGGAATTCAGGAATCTGCATTTTCCCTGATTTCTCCCATATAGCATGAACGCAGCACTACACTTTAAAGATGAAGTCCTGATTAAATGAAAAGTCTGACACTGAGATTGGCTTCGATACGCAATTTTCCCCACATAGCAACATAACATTTTCTTTCTCTTCAAGTTTTTGGCGTCAACTCCTTTCCACCCTTGTTACAATACATAGACGGAAAAATGAAAGTTTGAAACTAAGAGGTCCTTCAAGAATCAATATAGTAATCGTTTGTGCATGCATGCCTATACAGCTGTCATGATTATTATCCCTATTCAGTATATTTTAGTGACCTGTTTGTTATTTAAAGCATTCACAAGATATAAGCCCTCAAGCATATATTTTTCTTTAAAAGGAAATTCCTTGTTCAAGGCCAGATATCGGAATTAAATGTCTGGCGAGATCAACACTAACAACTGAAATTGAGGTGTAAACAAGCCAACATATCATTGAACTAGATGTCTACAATGCTAAGTGGCTTGTTCTACCTAAACAGCAAGCATGAACCCTGTTCATTGAGGTGTTGTTGCTTGGTAACTACTTAAAAAGGGTAAGACTTTATGTATACATCGATGAACACAAGCACAGTTACGTGACTCGGTTGTCTTCCACTTGAGCTGGGGAAATGTGGGGGATTTGGTGCATAATCAGCACATCACAAACAGTCCTATCCTAAAATAACCCGTCCTTTTCTTTGCAACGTCTGCGTTGGCGCACAGAGCTCTAGCTAGCTGTGTGCGCCGGGCCTAAAGCTGCCCGCGGTTGTCAGTTTTTAAGTCACATCCTCCCTTCTGCAGCTTTTTTTCTAACTGCTGTTTAGAGGAAACACGAGAGCCAAGGATCACACACGGTTATTAGAGAGAGTGAACAGGGACACCAGAGCTGCTGGGAATTTATTTTTAGGAATCTCGAAGCAAGAGGTTGTGTGTGTGTGTGTGTGTGTGTGTGTGTGTGTGTGTGTGTGTGTGTGTGTGTGTGTGTGTGTGTGTGTGTGTGTGTGTGTGTGTGTGTGTGTGTGTGTGTGCATCATAATATGCATATGTTCTATGTCTGTCCGGATCTTGATATACCATTGGCAATGCCTCCTTGTCTGAGATTCTGACATTTATATTAACAATCCTGGCCTGTTGGCGGTAAAAACCAGCACTCACATAGGACATACATTGACGGGTGACATGGCCCCAAATGATAACATTGCAGCCATTTTATGGCAGATTCTCAGCTATCTGTCTCAATACTGCACCAATCTCATAATGTTTTAGTATTACCCAAAATTAACAGAAAATAGGATCCAGGTTGAAGTTTTCCTGAGGAAGAACATAAACAAACCCCAAAAAGTTGATATAGAATAAATTTAGGTTTACACTTCTGATGAAGTGAAATATGAGACTGAAATATCATACACAAACATGAAAAAATACAATGTGCATGTTAATTTATAAACCCAGACAACAAACGATGGTGTGATCCCAAACAGACCCTAACCCTAAACACACCATAGCCTGGTCCTTCCTGAAGGCAGTAGACTAGGAAAACTTGTGGAACAGGGAGAACGCAAACTATGAGTCAGTTTGACACCATCCAGCCTTATAGTACAATGTTGACCCAATTACTTTTCCATTTGCTTCAGTGTTCTCGTGTCCCTTTTTCAACCTGCCAGAAAGCCTTGCTCTCAACTGAAGAGAAAGAAAGACCAGAAAAAAGTTGATTAAAGAGGTCCCTTCGCCTCATCGTAAACAAATCATATTATACACTTGCAGCTAGTCCATTATTAAGGCAATTATCGAAATGCAAAATATAGCTGTAAACAACCTAGTCTTTGTAGGCTCCTTACACTTATAGGTGTGTTTCTATCTTTGTGGACAACGACTAAAAAATAATGGAATTCGAATGAAGCGGCGTGTATCAATAGAAGCTCTGAAGATCTACGAAAAATAGACAAAAATAGATTCCACATCGAGCAGTGATCAGACGCACGGAGACATGTAGACGCGGTTATTTATACACCGCCCTTCTGCAGGCGTTTTGTTTGACGGCGATATTTGTCATCAAGTGCCGGGGTCGGTGCTTTTCATCACGTCAGAGACGCAGAGGATGAAAGTGCTTCTGACAATCACAAATAGCAGACCGGTAGCATAAAAGCACTTCCTGGAGGCGCAGGACGTCGGCAGTCAAACTTAAACTCGGTTGGGAATCGGTAATTGCTTGTCATATTTAGGGATGTCATTTGGGGGGCAATTCGGATAAAGCTTTTGAAACTAAAAATCTTTTTTTGTGTTTATATTATCCCCTTATGTTGATTTGGCTGTTTTCTTCGACTAAGGGTGGCGGGGTAAGTTTAACGCGAGGCTGGTTGCTTTTTCATCATATCAAATTTGTGTTTACAGATGACTTCCATCCCTCCACCAGGATAAAGCAAATAATGTTAAATGTATGAGAAAGAACGTGTAATATGTAGGGAGTAAAATTAGCGAATTTTTGTTTCGAGTTCAAAGCTTCAAGAATTCAAAGCTTCTGAGAATAGGATCATTCTAGAAGGGGCGACTGGACTGCATCTCGTTGACTCACAGACATTCTAGTAGTTCGCCGCCATGCATGTCCTAAAGCAGGTTTAACATTCCCCACATAACGCAACGATTACCTCAGGCCTCATTAATAAACCGTTCTGAAAATGCCTTTTTTAATTTGCATGCAGAGCAGGCATGTCGATTTTCCAAAATGATTCATGCATTATTAACCCAAAGGAGCTCATTTACCGTAAAATGTTATATGACACATAACATTTTCAATAAATCAAGCAACCATTTTTTTTTCAGCACTGCTGTTAGGGTTCTTACGTTACAAGGTACTTTAACACAAGTCGCATAATTAATTAGGGTTAAAAATGAATATTTTTCCAAATAACCCCTAAATATAGTTTCAATGTCAGGTGCAACATCATTAGTTAGCTACAATTTGATTTGACGCCATATTTGAAAACTGACAATCCAGGGAAGCACTGACAAAGGCTTAAGGCTATGTGTCACACATCTGTCCTGTCTCTTTCTCTCCATCTCTGTTGCTGTGATCTGACCGTCTACTGACAATCGCCTTTTACTAAAATGTCATCAATCAATCACACCGTGCGTGACATGTCCACGCCTGTCTGAATTCTTAGTGGCTCAACCATCTTTCAAATGACACAACAAATAAAGATTCATAATAACAACTTTGAAGACGAGGACGGGGGAAGGGACAGTGATAGAGGTAAGGGTGATCTGGGTGATATGAAATTTGATCTGCCTAACCCCTGACCATACTAACATGTATCTAAATCATTTATCAAATTCTCTTTGGATTAAACAGCGAGTCAATGGGCTGGTATGCACCTATATAATCTTAACCAGAGGACATTTAGGAATGTTTTCTAAGCACTTGTACTTATGACATTGGGAGCGGTGGAGGGAGTGTGTGTGTTTATTTGTCAGACAGAGAGCCCATCTGAGAGCCTCTCAGCTCTACACCTCGGCATGGGCAGGGTGTCAAGGGTTCATCCAAGGACCTTGGTGACGGACACTCCCATTCCAATGACCTACATGGGAAATTACACCAGGGAAATGTTTGGCTAAGTGTCCCGGAATGGGCCCGAGTATGACATGTAGTTGAGAGAGAGAGAGAGAGAGAGAGAGAGAGAGAGAGAGAGAGAGAGAGAGAGAGAGAGAGAGAGAGAGAGAGAGAGAGAGAGAGAGAGAGAGAGAGAGAGAGAGAGAGAGAGAGAGAGAGAGAGAGAGAGAGAGAGAGAGAAAACAGAATGGACAGCTAGAGAGAGCGAGGCTTCAGAGAGATGGAGGGAGAGAGATGATAGAGGAAGGGAGAGAGAACAGAGAGCGTGAGAGAGACAACAATGCACAGAGGCATATAATCTAGATTCAAGGCAATCGGTTTTTGTTTGCGGCTCATAAAGCTGTCTCGTGTTGACAGAGAGATGGCAGTGTAAATAGGTGTATAAAGGAAAATAATGGAGGCCTATTGTCTCTGGTGGTGTCTGCCTCAAGACACTGGGGGGCATTGGCCCAGCAATAAGCTGCGTTGGAAACCGACTGTTCAGCAATCCCTTAAAAACAATTATGACCTCACAATTATAGCAACACATTTATAAATGCTGTTAGTATCATTA
The DNA here is from genome assembly GCF_031168955.1 of Gadus macrocephalus. Taxonomy (NCBI): domain Eukaryota; kingdom Metazoa; phylum Chordata; class Actinopteri; order Gadiformes; family Gadidae; genus Gadus; species Gadus macrocephalus. The sequence goes on along the minus strand of NC_082388.1, from coordinate 14,559,167 downwards.
CAGTGAGGTGGTGTAGTTACGGGGGATTTGGTCAGGCTTTTAGTTGTCAAACAGTCAAACACCTCTGTTAAGCGTAGAAGCGTATCACAATATATATATATATATAGCTTCATGATCACATTCACTGTGTGTTATGAACTCAAGGGGGTCAAGGGGGGCGTGTAGAAGACGGGCTGTATCTTTTGTCTTCGCTGCCGGGAATGCAAATTATTGTCACATTAGTCTGCTGAACAGAAAGCCATTACAAAAATGGGACCTCAGGCGGCTAAAGATCAAAGCAAGCTGCGAGGCGGTGTTCACCTCTAAATAAACCTCTGTCTTTGCCCACTCCCCGTTTCCATCCCCATATATATGCACCTCTCAAAACCTGCTACACCGCGCCTCGCCCCACTTCCTCCCGCCCTCTCTCTTGATATCCTCCCCCCTCTACCTCTCTCTCTCTCTCTCTCTGCATGCCTGTCTCTCTTAACCGCTCTCGCTCTAGATATCAGGCTCCATCTACCTCTCTCCACGAATGCCTATCTCTCTCTGGATATGTTTCTCTCAACCTCTCTCTGGATGTCACTCTCTCCACCTCTCTCTCTCTCGATGTCTCTCGCTCCACCTCTGTCTGCGTGTCTGTCTCCATCTCATCCTCCGTCTTCCTCTCTCTGCCTGCCTGTCTCTCTCCGTGGCGCTTATCTCCATCCCTGCATGTCTCCCGCTATTCCTCGCTTCTCTCCCTCTCTTTGCGTGCTTGTCCGTCTCTCATCCTCCATCGTCCCATCTTCGCGTACAATATATCTCCCCCTTTCTCCCCCTTCTCTTTACCCTACTTCTCTTCCCGTCTCTCTCTCCTTCCATTGATCAAGCGAGAACTGTGCACATAATATAACAAGCATCCCCTGTGTTTTAGAATTAACACATGTCAGTGTTATTGTCTGTGTCTGTGTGTATATGTTTGCATGTATGTATGTATGTATGTATGTATGTATGTATGTATGTATGTATGTATGTATGTATGTATGTATGTGTGTGTGTGTGTGTGTGACCCTATAGGGGCAGGACAGTGTGGTTATGAATGTGTATGTTTGGTGTGTGATTTGTTTCCTCACCTCAGTCTTGTCAGTTTGTCAGAACTGTAACTCCTGTTCGGATCCAACATGGCTGCCAATAATGCAGTAAATCTCCTGATTTACTGTGCGTATCGCCACTGTACTTGAAGAGGATGTCCTCACAATAGGGTGGGTTGTTGGGGGTGGGCACCCTCAAATTCATTATACCATTTTGATTAAGACCCCAATGGCTCAGTGATTTTAGAATCACTATTTAATGTACTATACGGATAGTAATCTTTATTGTTCCATGGCGTGATTAAATCATATTTCACTGTGATTAACGATGTTCTTTTCTGATAGTGACTTACAACCTTGTGCTCTGAAATTATCTTACTGCCTGTTCTAATTACACAGGGCTGGTTTTAGGGAGCGTAGTTGGAAATAAAAGAGGGAACTCTCTGGTCAACAAGATCAAGAGGGTTTGTGTCTGTGTGTGTGTGTGTGTGTGTGTGTGTGTGTGTGTGTGTGTGTGTGTGTGTGTGTGTGTGTGTGTGTGTGTGTGTGTGTGTGTGTGTGTGTGTGTGTGTGTGTGTGTGTCAAATTAAGTTATATACATGAACGATAAAAGCCAACAGAGATTTCTTTGTATGTATTAGTTGTTTAATACAGCTCACTGCTTGACATAAAGGTGTGTGTGTGTGTGTGTGTGTGTGTGTGTGTGTGTGTGTGTGTGTGTGTGTGTGTGTGTGTGTGTGTGTGTGTGTGTGTGTGTGTGTGTGTGTGTGTGTGTGTGTGTGTGTGTGTGTGTGTTTGCCATGTTTCCTTGTGTTAGTTCAGCTTGCTGGGAAGAACAAGATATGTGGGCGGTTTTGTTCTGGAGCAGTGATTTAATGATTGCATTTTTTCAGCCTTGAATACAAAGATGATTGGGCTTCAGCTCCAGCAGCATTGCTCCCTTTGAGCTCCTTCTCTCTCTCTCTGCCTCCCTCCTTTTCTCACCCCTTTACAACTTTCTCGATCCAGCAACCCGTGCTATTAATCTATCAACCTTTTGACTTGTGCCTCCTTCCCTGCAGCCCACCCTCTCGTTTCTCCTCTACATATAGATAGCCAAATCCCCACCCCCTTACTTCAGAGCTCCACTCTGTCTCCCTCCACCATTTCCCATGAAAGATTTTCCCATCAATCTCTGTAAGAAGGCCAGACATGATCTATTGAGCCATTGTATATGCACGGCTCCATTGATTTTTAATGCACGAGCAAATTTATCAATAGAATTTGTACACCTCATTATTATTATTTCTTACAGAAGTAAAACAAATGTGAATATGAATCTAGAATTGAAAAAACTAGACTTTATGATCTTTGTAATTATCCATATTCCTCAATCCAACAGATCTGTCGCCATATTCTCAATGTTTTATTTGATCATAAAGAGCTGCTGGCTTACCGGTTAACGCTAAGCCACTTCATCAGACCTTTCTCACAGAGCCGTCATAGCTCTACCCTTTAACATTAACATCGGTTGGTGGTTGTGTATCATGACTGTGTTCATATGCACCAGCAATGCTGAACATGTGCTATCTTTACCCGACCGTGAATTGATAGTGTTACGGTTTTCGTGAAATCTCTGTGAAGAGGGTCTATTCAGTTTTACAAGGGGACAGGTGTGTCACAGCAAAGCTTAACTGGCAGGGGACCTGTCAGTCACCTAGGAGGGGGGTGGACCACGGGACCTTTCAGCAAAAGGGTCAAACACCCTATCCGACACACCATGACGTCCCCATTTCTTTCCCTCCCCCCACCTGCTCCTCATTCACCTGACTGACTGACATTTCACCACTTAATCGGATCAGCGAAAGATCAGTTCTCCACTCTCTGGGGTAAAGATTAAGCACCATCATTGCCAATGACTCAATCTCTGACCCGGTGGATGTTCAGTAAATGAAAGTGTTGCTGCTGTTATAAACGCAATGCCTTTGGACTTATTATGATTTGTTGTAGCTATCTCTGCCCCCCCCCCCCCCCCCCTAATCCCACACACACACACAAAGCCAAGTGCGTTGGGGATGAATCTGTTACATATGCTGTATTATGGAAAATACTGCATCCATAATTTGTGCAATTTACCAAAACAAAAGTGTGGATATGGGTACGAGATAAAAAAGAAACAGGAAAATTATGTGAAAACATTTCTTCATCATGAAAGATGTGAGCTGCTTGGGTTAGCTTAACAAGGTACTAAGCATACTGACAATCCTCTTTAAGACATACATTAGAAACCGTGGGAGCGTTTGCTAAGCTGGCAGAATAAATATGTACCCTACACACACACGATTCCTCACCACGGGTATTTGTGCCCCTAGGGGTGTGTTGTGTTTCCCAGGGGGTAAACACAGGAAGGTAACACAGCAGAAGTAGCTTCACAAATTTGACAACATTCAGTGAATTTTTCGCTGTTGGAAACAGTTATAAACTCTAGATCAATGTTGAAGAGGTCGAAAAATTGCAATTATTATTACAAATAATGTGTTCAATATATACCTGTTTTAATAGTTGCTCACAGCATTTCAGATGGCCTTGAAAAAGGGAGGGCTTAAAGCTTTCATACCAAAGGTTGCTTACTGCAATGGATAATACTTGTGGTGGTTCCTCCGCCTGCCCATCCCCCATGCCCCGTTATCCTCCAGAAGATTCCTCCCCGCTGATTTGCTCCTTGTTACCAACTCTCCATCAACCTTGTCTAATTCCCTCCCAATTACAATCTAAATGAACCAAAGAACTGCTTAACTTCCTTTGCCTCATCTCATTGTTTAATTTGAGATGGTAATGAACCCTGATTAGACCTTCGCGATGGCTCATAAATTAAGCACTCAGGGCCAAATTAATCCCTGCTACCCGAGACTCTTGAATGGGCAATATTCAATTTGAAGCAGGGACTTCACAAAGAACCTCACAAAGTGTGGGGGAAAAAAAGCAATTCATGACAGCATGACGTTTTGCATTTGATTTCCTCGCCTCTGCCTTGACCCTTACCGTTGCTGTCGTCTGGTGGCTGTTAGGCGGTGAATTGGCATTTATGCGTTTACTTTTTGTTTTACTGTGACTTAGAACTGTCAAATGCCATGGTTTTAGTGGACAACACAACTGTCTATGCAATCTTTCCATTGTTTTTAGGAAAGAAAACAGGGCCATTTTGATTAATGCCGCTGTCCCGGAATGAGGAGCGTAGACGTCACAATACAGGGGATCGCAATGAGTGGGAGAGAAGAAAATGTTTGAGAGAGGTACGGTACCGATATAGAGACAGTGACGCTAGACGTGGCTTTGGAAAATACGCCACCCGGTCTTAATACTTCATCCAAAATACAAAGACCATAGCCACAAAACCCTTCACCGTCTGTCATCCAATGCAGAGGAAGGAAAATTAGATGAAATGCAATTGCAATGTTGTTTCTGACAGTCAGCCCAAAGGCAAGGTGTTTAGCATACAAAGAGGCAGAATAATTAGTCTCAGGGGAAGAATCATCTCAGTGTTGAGTACAGGTAAAATCTCCCCATATCAAAAGACAAACAACTGGCCTCCATGCAGCCTACCCTACCTGTCTAACTCTATGTTTTAGTGCGTAAGTTCATGCGATGTACTAATAAACAAAGCCTAAGACAAAAAGCCTCTTGGGGCTGGTTCCCCGAAGATATTCTTGTGTCAATGATGTTGATGATTACCTCAATCAAAACGTGTCCTTTGAAAGAATTCCAAACCCTGTTTGGCTGACCATTGACAGTTGACCGTTGACTAACCCCCTTTAGGGTTGAGTAGCACTCTATCAAGAGCTAATTATAGTATCGCATAGAGTGGCTGGGAACAACAAATGAAACTGCAACACTTCACATTCAAGGTACATGAAATAACCTTTACCCTACTATAGTTGATGCAGTATTAAGCATTATTATATACAATAAGCATAGGATTATTATATTGCATTAGCATAGGGGTTAGGGTTAGGGATAGGGTTAGGGTTAGTGGCAAGTGTTAGAATAATGTATTACGACACCATAAGGTAACTGTTAGTTGATCCTTATTACTGCATGATGTTATGTTAATAATGATTAATTAATGTACTGTTATTGTAAAGTGTTAAATATACAGACAGGTTTCAGATGCATGACACCACAGCACGGTATGAACATACATACATCACAGAACCATGTCCTTTTACATATGATGATACATACAATACAAAACCCTACTCCTCACCTACAAAGCTCTCCACAACCTAGCCCCCAGTTACCTCTGCGACCTCCTCCAAGAATACACTCCCTCCCGCTCCCTCCGCTCAACCTCTGCTGGACTACTATGTATCCCCACATCACGACTCACTACAATGGGTGCCCGGTCATTCAGCACCCAGGCTCTGGAACTCCCTCCCCCCACACATAAAACAGTCAGACACCATTACAACCTTCAAGTCACAACTCAAAACTCACCTGTTCAAACTCGCACACAATGTCTAACTGATCAATGTTTTGATTGTTTGTTTGTTTTGTTTCGTCTTGTTTTTGTTTTATTTTTTTTATTTATTATATTTACTTATTTATTTATTTTATTTTAATTTTATTTTTTTCCACAATGTCTTGTTTTTTAAACGACTTATGATGACTATATGCTCTGTAAGGTGACCTTGGGTGTCTTGAAAGGCGCCTCTAAATTAAATGTATTATTATTATTATTATTATTATACATGATGCAAATTAAATTTGTTGATAATAGCATAATACAAAGCTACATTGAGTTACAAATACATTTTGATACCCCAACATGCACAGTTGCACACAAACATATGCCAATGTAGGTCCAGACAAACTTGTCCTCACACACACGCACACACACACAATCACACACACACAAGTCAAAGCTTGTACATCCATTGATGAATTCCAACCATGCATCCATCTAAAGATAAACAATATTGTCAAATCGCCCTGTGTAAATTCATCAAATCCATCAGTCAAATGTTTTACCAAAACATCAGCTGGGTTCCCTTTCAGAGCGCCAACAGACAGGGAAGGTGACCCCCCAGCTGATGATGTAATTATTGCCCTGTTCATCACGCATGACTCACACCAAAATATGACTCAGACCACTGAGAGAGGCTTGAGCGAGCCTGAGAGAAAGGATGGAAATGGAATGGGACTCTCCAGGTTGCTAGTTTGAATCTCAATGCTGAAAAGATACAACCCAGGAAGAGCACATCATCATGCTGCCTCTGTTGACTATGGGCTGTATTAACTATGTATCCAGTGTAGGGCCATAGTTAGTAATGTTTTATGTAGCAATGAGTATCTTCTGTTCATGAAGAACGATTCTGTAAATTCACATCACTGCTGTTGGCTATTTGACAACTTTATGTGATGATGTTGTTTCAAATAAAACATTTCCAGTGACCCATGGATGACATTTATTCTTCTTTGGGATGGATTAGGAGGACGTGTTTTTGTGTGAGGGGGATGTGAAAGACTACTACAATGATCAACATGGGGGTCATAGAGAGACAATAAGTGATACTAACACTATGCACGTTGGGGTACAGAATGACCTGGGAGGGAGATAGAGACGTCTATTTTGTTTTAGATAGATCAGGGCATTAAGTTTGACTAAAATAAGTAGAAAATATACTATAAAACTTGCCCTACAGGAAGTGATGTAATCAGTAGGTGACCCTCAGTAGGTGACACTCAGAAGAAGCATCTGGCAACAGTTTGTCTATGCAGACACTGTGGTTCGGTGTTTAAGAACCACAGTGTTTAAGTTCATGGTTGCCCGGTTACCTCTTCTCTATTTACTCCTATGATAGCTGAATGGTCTCCAAGGGGAGTCAAAGAATGTCTTTGCTCTCCCTACAGTGTGGCAAGTGATGATTCAAGTATTAACAGAACAGAGCAACATGCATGGCTGAAAATAAGTTATAAACAAAATATGTCCCTACCTACATACATTGATATATATATATGTATATATCAAGTCAAAGAGGTGTACAAACAAAGCACACTGGTATAATTAGCTTAATTATTTTGTGAATGACGCGTTTCGCTGTTGCTTCGTCAGGTTCACTCACAGCACGAGCGAACCTGACGAATTAACAGCGTAACACGTCGCTCACACAATAAATCAAACTTCTTTGATTTGACATGCTACTGTTGACTGCACGTCACCAGCACCTGAGAATCAACAGGCTGTGCACAGGGACTTTGTTCTTTTTAGTATATATATATATTTAGAATTTTAGATATATATAAACAGAAGTTTTCCATATAGTCATTGAGAAAAGAAAACATAGCTCCTTATGGTTAAGGTGAATAAGTATACACTCATGCATTCAACTGACATAATGCCATCTTCAATCATAGAAGTAGATAACCAAGTCACCACACCAAGGACAACAATGAATCGACGGGAAAAGCAGAAAAAATAATTATCAATCAATCAGCCTAATATTTCTCCAACTAATCAATAAGTCAGTCAATAAATAAATGACCCAACCAAGCAACAATCAATCATCTGCGAAGTCCATTCCAAAACTAAAAAGCATCTAGACCACGAACTAAATCGACAAGATGTACATGGCTTCTTGACAACTGAGATGGAGTCAGTTAAAATGGTCAAAAGTTAATGGCTGGAGCAATTATCTGATTTGAGTCTTTTCAGTCCGTTAAACATGCAAATGCACAAGAAATGCAACTCATGTGTCATAGAAGCACAATTCTTACCATTTGCTGATTATGTATACAACTTTTACTGTGTGTGTGTGTGGGTGAGGAACAATAACTTGATTGGTTTGAATATCAGTGAAACTACAATATTCACTCATTGCCGCATTGTCACATTAAAACACAGTTTAAACCTCTGTCTATAATCATGATGTCATAATGTTCAGTGCATGACAATCTTTAATTGTTCATAAATTGCAAGCCATACAATCTCAACAAGGAAGATGAAGACAAAAACAAGCAACACATTTGTTTCCCAAACAGAAACATGTTGAATATTTTTTTTGTCTTGAACAGTGTACTCACATCGGTCGATGGTGCCATCCGATGCTCCCCTGTCCTGTAGGAAGGCAAGGAGAGAGGGAGAGAGGTGTGTGTCAGACAGGCGGGACTTAGAAGGCCCTCTCTGGTGCAGAGGCAGAGGAGGAGACAGAGGAAGACAAAGTGAGAGACGGAGAAAGATTGGGGAGAGCTGGAAAGAATGAATTAAACCGGGAAAAAGGGATGTGAAGGAGACCGCGGAGGACGACGAAGGAGAAGCAGAAAAAGGAGCAAGCGGATGGCGGAAGGACAAATGGAAAGAAGCACCAAATTCCATGCTTCTATTTCTTGGTCTTATTTGATGCTCTGATGTGGCAGAAAGGAGAGACAGCTTGTTTGTAGAAATGGAAAGTGCGGAATGGGATGTCATGTCACACATGAGCAGACTTAAGGATATGATCTGTTACGTAAGTTTTATTCATCCATAAAGCTTTTATAGCAAGGTTACATACAAAAGACAATTCAATCAATCATCTAAGGTTCCAAGCTGTAGGCATTAACAATACAATTATAAAGTAATGTTACAATAAGGGTATATTTATTAACAGAGTTAGTTAATTAAGCATTACTTTATAGCATTAGCATAATGGTAAAATATTTATAAATGAATATCTTAGTAAACATGAACACCATTAAAAAACAAGAAAACAATTATTAATTGATCATTAGACAAATTAGTTATGAAACTATTCATGAATGTTTATAACTTCTTCTACTGAAGTTAATTAATAAATTAATTCATACTTTAATGTACTTTTATTGTCTTCTCAGTCACGAGCCACTAAGTGAAAGCAAACACACACACGCACACACACACACACACACACACACACACACACACACAAGGTAATGCACACAAACGATACCATGTGGAATTCTGTTTTTCCTATAGTTTAATAGTTTGGTTTAGTTGTGTGGAATTGTGTTGCTCTTCTGACCCCAAAAGCCTCTAAAGATAAAGCAGGTAAGCCAATTGAATTATTAATGAAATATATCCAAAATGCACATGGCTTTGGAAAAGATTAGACTTGAAAAAGGCGGAAAAAAATGTGTCTGGTTTGTGGCTTCAAACTGTGAACCACAAAGGGAATAAATAAATGACTGGGTCATTCATTAGCCAGCCCTATTCTTTAAGCAGGAGGCCACCTGAGCACGCAGTGTGGTTTGGTTCTGTGTTTACTACAAATCCATCAGACTCTATTATTTTTATAACCACATAGTAGTGTATTTATAAGGTCTAATAGTAGACAGTGTCTTCAACTTTAATAAGTTATTGTAAGCTGTTGCCATCGTTTGTGACCATTTTGTGTGTGTGTGTGTGTGTGTGTGTGTGTGTGTGTGTGTGTGTGTGTGTGTGTGTGTGTGTGTGTGTGTGTGTGTGTGTGTGTGTGTGTGTGTGTGTGTGTGTGTGTGTGTGTTTTTGGGGGTGTGCGTGTGTGTAATAAGAATATTTAACATTAGATAATATTTAGTTTGCGGGATTGCCCAACCACAAATTGATTTTCGGCAAATATAATTAACCGCCAACTTCAAACATTATAAGTTGGAGGACCAATGGTTCCATGCTGCCTGCATGATGTTTAACCATCTCTTTAGGATCCCTCTCTATTGGACCCAGGCACTACAAACCAACTATTTGTTTGCATTCCCGTGCGAATTGCGGATGTATCTATAGCTTTATTTTTTTAAATAATAAGCATATAGGACATTAAAGTATAATCATGTCGTAGCACTCATCAAAACATGGGTGCTACAACATGGCCAAGAGCACGGGCAGAAACCAACCTAATGTTTCCACAGAGGGGAGGAGTAACCAACGAAATCGAGGAACATGCAAAGGGAAAGACGACAGACGGACAAACACGAAGGGATGTGCCAAACGATTACACAATGGGGCCATATCACACAACAGCCAGCGAGCGGTGACAGAGACAGAGGGAGAATCACTACGACAGCTGCAAAGGGTTCAGAGGGATGTGGAAACATTTGATTCCCCATGTTTCTTGAAAACCAAGGTTAAAATAAGAAAATGCCAACGAGTACACAAATGTGCAAAAAGGAAAGGTTAAAAATGATCATCATAATATGATCTATGGAGTATTGCGTGCATGCACTGAACGTATGTACCTCCCTCCGTTCATCTGTGTGAAAACATGTTGACGGCCTAGCATATGTTTTCCTGAATGCTTGTACATGGTCATTTTATATTTGTATGCAGTGATTGTGTGTGTGTGTGTGTGTGTGTGTGTGTGTGTGTGTGTGTGTGTGTGTGTGTGTGTGTGTGTGTGTGTGTGTGTGCGTGTGCGTGTGCGTGTGTGCGTGTGTTTGTGTGTGTACATGGGTGGGAGTTTGCCTCCATGTTTCTACTGCATTTAAAAAGAAAATCAGTTTTTCATCCCCTGAACGCCTGTTCTAGTTTCCCCAGGTGTTCGTACCCGGGATATGACCACCAGGCAAATTCAACTCGACCCGTTCATAAGCAAGCACTCACACATGTGATGCATCATCGTGCAAAACACGGACGCCCACTTGCATACTGATGAAGAAACAAAGGCAGTTATTGGGCCCAGTGGTGCAGGTATAGGGCAGGGTTTCTGCCTCACCATCCACATGATAAACATACATTGTTCTGTGAGAAAAGTGAGGGTTGCAGCGGAGGAGAAAACAGAGGTCTCTTAGCTTCTGCTGCTCCTGAACTAGCACCCCGATTATTCTTGTAGTCTCTCTCTCTCTTTCTCTCTCCCCCTCTCTCTCATCCTGACATAGAGAGTTGATCACTGTCAGGCTACATTATCCCCAGACCCAATACTTATATTTGTTATGAATTGAATATGGATGAATATGAATTGATTAACAATCAAAACAAGCAAGTGAGAAAAGACTATTTAACTTCTGCCAACTTTGTGGTCAAATCTATTTCCCCCAAGCCATCACAATACTTTATTCATTCAAACCATTCAGCTAATCCCATACAACAATACTATTAATTAGAGCTGCAAGCAGCATTTATCGAGGCCAAGCCTTACACAAACCCTTTTTGCTTTTTTTACGGTTGATAACCTTGGAACAGCCTCAGCTTGTTTCTGGTGATGCGCATGTAAACATTCATGTGCCCCCTTGAACAATCTGGATGAAATGTAGTGCAATTAATCATGACCCATGTGCCCTTTACTGCACCAAGTTTGATGAAGATTGGCTAAGGTTAACCCTGCTCTTTCAATTTGATTGAATTTTGGGGCCATGTTGTTTTGTCAGTTGACCTCAACAGTCCCAACGTTGGAGTCGCTGAAATCAAGCATTCTTTATAGGAGCTGCGGTTACAAACCTCGTCCACTTTGATGCCACAACCGATTGACAACTTGATTCCCTCTTTTCAGATTTTTTGCATTGGACTCAAGATTATAGGAGTCCATCTCGATTTTGATATAAGCATTGAAGTCAATTTGCGTCTTTAAGCCACCACCCTTTTCATAGTTATTGGCTCTTGGGGGCTGGATTTTTTTTGTACAGACTTCCCTTCTCGTTAGATGGAAGATATGGAACAATAGGTGATACATATCCAAGCATTTTGATCTTACAAAATAACTATATGTTTTTGACTGTTTTTCACAAAATTTGAAATGGCGGAAGATCTATTCAGACGGAAGTCATAGGATCTTGAGGCAAAGTTTTTCATCATGAGGGGCCACATAGGTTTACCCATTAGCTTCTAGCCATCATCTCACAAGAAGCCATTCCTTGTTCCTATGAATGATGTAGTGTTTGTTTTACACGTGACACGGCGCTGACAGAGAGAGGTTGCCGGCTCGGGCAGGAAGGCAGCGCTCGGTCAGAAGATATCGGCAGACACAGCTTGTAGGGGGACACATCTCTTGTAGGGGGACACATCTCATGCCCTGATATGGGAGGGGTACCGGGGAATATGCATGGGGTATGTTGCCACACATAATCTCCAACGTGACTATTTTTCTTTTGCGTTTTTAATTGCGTTCAGTGTGTCAAGTGTGTGTTTCTGTTGCATCACTCAAAGACCTATTCGGACTTTGGTCGTTTGCATAACCACTTTGCCTTCAACGTGATATTTATCAATCAAAGGTATGCATATTCATCTCAAATAAATGTGTTTTTTTTTTCTTAACTGTATGGAGCAACAATATGCTAAGGATCCTGAAATACATACATGTCTCTTTACATGATGTGCAGAATGTGACTCTGTGGTAACGTTACAGGGCCAGTGTAATGCTTTTTCAACACATAACACATCTTTGATCAGTGGGTCGGTCAACATGATTCCCAAGGCCTTTTCCCTTCTGACGGCTGCTTCAATCCTGCTTTACACAGCAGGATTCTAACCCCCGCTGTGCCTCCAACATTTTGCCTGAACATTTTGCAGAGTCCAACTACCTCCCATTCACTCTTCCCATCCCCCAGTCTTTTCCTTCCCAGCTAACTGCTGTGCTGGCATTCTGCACACACATCTGTATGTAGGTACCCCTCTCTCTCTCTCTCTCTCTCTCTCTCTCTCTCTCTCTCTCTCTCTCTCTCTCTCTCTCTCTCTCTCTCTCTCTCTCTCTCTCTCTCTCTCTCTCTCTCTCTCTCTCTCTCTCTCTCTCTCTCTCTCTCTCTCTCTCTCTCTCTCTCTCTCTCTCTCTCTCTCTGATAAGGATGAGGGTTGCATGCTGGAGACACATTTAATCACATAACCAGCATATCCATACCGCCTGTAAGGTGTGTGTGTGTGTGTGTGTGTGTGTGTGTGTGTGTGTGTGTGTGTGTCTGCGTGTGTGTTTTTTTTATGTTGACACATTCAAAACATCACGTTAACAATTACATCTATTGGTATTCAATAGACCAACCTTGTAGAAATCGAATAAAGGCAGAGGTAAAGCCAAATAATAAAGCAGTGCACTGTTGTTTCAGGACCATAGGGACAGACCACAGCCAGCTGTTCTTTATCTGACGTAGAGGGACCTAAACTAATCTGGCGGTGCAGTAACTGGGGGCCCCACACTGGGGCCCCAACCTGACAAGGAAGGGTTTTTCTTTGTCCCTTCAGTATTTACTTATTTACACATGTCCATATAGGAGAGCATATCCAAAACAACAACGGTATGCGGTATGCAGCTGAATGCAAAAGGAACACATAATAGGTTGACCACTGTGGTAAGCAAATGCCAATTTCTCATTACCTCAGCACTTCGTAGCCACTTATTATGGTCCCTATCGTATGGCAACATACCGGGTATGTTTGGCTACGATAAGCACGTTATAGCAGTGCACAGCAGGGCAAGTGAGAAGGATCCACTATTGCAACCTAACCCCAACCTTGTTTGCAAACGGCCTCTGGACATTATTCTGAAATGTTCAATTAAATGCATCCTATTGGTTGAAAGAAATTGGGTTAGTGTATACAGTTGAGTTTATATAATTGGTTCGTGCAATCCAGTGGTAAGTTAAAGAAATTATTTGATTATTATTATTTGACTATTTATTATTTGATTATTGCTGGAGTTATTGCTTTGTAATGCATATTAAGAAAGTCTCACATTTGAATGCTGTCACTGCATTGTATTTATTGTACAGCCTGATCCCAACATCTTCCTGCAGTACACAAACAAGATGCACAACAATATTGTGAGTTCTAGGTGGGTAAACAGAAAGCAATTCCAAAGATTCATTTTGTTTTGAAGATCAATTTATTTGAATGACCTTTGAGTATGCAACAAGATACCTGGCTCTCCACCACCCCCATCATCCCCACCACCACTGCCACCACCTCCACACCAAAACAAAATTATATTGTTAGACATTGAGGATTTGTGAAGTATTTTTCATCCTCTGACATCTGAATTATCTTGGCCCCCAAAGTAAAGCAACATGTCAGTTCCTAATGCTCCATTCTTCCATTCCTAACCAGCCCCCTGCTTCTTCCATACAAGTCCTGTTCACACATTCTATTATTCTGAAGCACAGTGGGATCATTTCTTATTTCAGATCTGAACTTTTATTTTTACCCTTTTTAAGTCACGTTTCTTCCAGGAAAAGTGTTCTGGAAACAAAAACTAAAGAAGTGTACTCTGCTCGGAAATCATGTATTTGGAATGGGTGCTCTTGGAAATTGCTTTCAATAAATGTATTCCAAGTATTTTAATTATGATGGAGATGAGGCTGGCAGGTGTTTCATAACTCGACTGTGGTGAACCGTGGACAAACTGGAACCCTACATGCACTCTAAACGGGTAAACATGAGAAAGCAAGGTGATAAAACGGATGCATAACCATTTTCTTTTATGTGTTATGCTACAGGTTCATACTGCCCTTTTTTCACCGATTTATTAAGCACACATTTACATAATTAACTGGATATATCTACTTAACATAAAACAAAAGGTTCATTGCTGGGGATTGAATTTGAAGTTCATCCGTGTTCTCATTCAAAGTTCACTTCACGCCTCTAGGTATTCTTCCAGTGTGCACGCATCAGTTGTCTCCGGCATACAGAAACACCCCAGTCTGCCCCTCCATGGGCTACAACCAAACCACGTCGCACGACTGACCATTAACCTGTCCTCGACCTAGACTAGATGCCCAATAATACTGTTTATCAACACTTCGTTGGTTGGTATACAGTTGGTTCAAATATTAATACTATGAATGCTATATTATATGATTATATATGTGTTTACAGGATTTTTTCTCACTCCCATCCGCCTCACCCCAGCTGTTATCAATCCCCCCCCAAAAAATAGTGTTTGAACCAGACTTCCCCTCCCATGCCTCATATGGACTGCAGAGAAGTTCCATTGTTTCAGAGATAACACCCCTGCGTCAGAATGGATTCAGGCAAAGAAGAATGGGTAAAAAATATACATTGATGGGGCCCATTCACTTGCAAGGGTGCATCTTTCCGAAAGCATCCTGCATAATTATGCCATCCAAACTCACCCGAGGGTGGGCTTTAAACTCTGCTGCCAAATCGACAGCTCTTTAGTTTCCTATTCTGGCGGGGAGGGAGATGGAGGATTAGGAATTTGTTTTTGCATCAGGGGATTTGGGGGTTGGGGGGGGGGGGGGGGGGGGGGGGGGGCAGAACCACAGGGGCAAGATGACATTCCACAGCAGCTTGCCAAGTTGGCAGAGCCGGCAGTGAGACAGACCCCGGAGCAGAGCATGAGGTGAGACAGACCCCAGAGCAGGAGGTGAGACAGACCCCAGACAGAGCAGGAGGTGAGACAGACCCCAGACAGAGCAGGAGGTGAGACAGACCCCAGAGCAGGAGGTGAGACAGACCCCAGACAGAGCAGGAGGTGAGACAGACCCCAGAGCAGGAGGTGAGACAGACCCCAGACAGAGCAGGAGGTGAGACAGACCCCAGGCAGAGCAGGAGGTGAGACAGACCCCAGACAGAGCAGGAGGTGAGACAGACCCCAGACAGAGCAGGAGGTGAGACAGACCCCAGACAGAGCAGGAGGTGAGACAGACCCCAGACAGAGCAGGAGGTGAGACAGACCCCAGACAGAGCAGGAGGTGAGACAGACCCCAGACAGAGCAGGAGGTGAGACAGACCCCAGACAGAGCAGGAGGGGAGACAAACCCCAGACAGAGCAGGAGGTGAGACAGACCCCGGAGCAGGAGGTGAGACCGGCCCCAGAGTAGGAGGTGAGACAGACCCCAGACAGAGCAGGAGGTGAGACAGACCCCAGACAGAGCTGGAGGTGGGCATGCTTCAACTATTATAACTATTGGGAACACTGCACGGCTGGGTGCTGATTTAGCATTTCTGTGCTGATGTGCGTGTGCATAAAAAAACAATAAATTTGGGATGTTTGTTTTTGAGGGGGGGTATTTGTAAACCTCATGTTGGTTCAAAATACTGACTGCATGTTTTTCGGAGAATGCATGTGCCAACAAACTAAGCTAAAGTTTCCCGCAGGGATCAGGGTTTTTTCCAGGATCTAGGCTCAGACACGTCTGTGGGTTGGTGTGATAGTGAGCCCCCCAACCAGTCAGCCTAATGCCAAGTCTAGCTCATTCAAAGGCAGCCACCTGAAATAGACTAGCGGAACATTGAGCAAGCCCATAGCAAAAGGAAATGAGGTATTCTGCAGATTACTAGGGAATTAATATACGAACACGATCCAGCCTAACAAATCTAATCTCTAGAGGATATTTATATTAAAAATAATCATTGCTCATTGTATACAGAATTTGATCATTACAATTATTCATTTAAACTACTTTGATCTGCAGCTATGCCGGGTGGATACAATTGTCATAATACTGTGCGACAATGGTTAGTATAGAGGGGTGAGGTTAGTATAGAGGGGTGAGGTTAGTATAGAGGGGTGAGGTTAGTATAGAGGGGTGAGGTTAGTGTAGAGGGGTGAGGTTAGTATAGAGGGGTGAGGTTAGTGGGGTGAGGTTAGTATAGAGGGGTGAGGTTAGTATAGAGGGGTGAGGTTAGTATAGAGGGGTGAGGTTAGTATAGAGGGGTGAGGTTAGTATAGAGGGGTGAGGTTAGTATAGAGGGGTTAGTATAGAGGGGTGAGGTTAGTATAGAGGGGTGAGGTTAGTATAGAGGGGTGAGGTTAGTATAGAGGGGTTAGTATAGAGGGGTGAGGTTAGTGGTTAGAGTAGAGGGGTGAGGTTAGTATAGAGGGGTGAGGTTAGTGGGGTGAGGTTAGTATAGAGGGGTGAGGTTAGTGGGGTGAGGTTAGTATAGAGGGGTGAGGTTAGTATAGAGGGGTTAGTATAGAGGGGTGAGGTTAGTGTAGAGGGGTGAGGTTAGTATAGAGGGGTGAGGTTAGTATAGAGGGGTTAGTATAGAGGGGTGAGGTTAGTGTAGAGGGGTGAGGTTAGTATAGAGGGGTTAGTATAGAGGGGTGAGGTTAGTGTAGAGGGGTGAGGTTAGTATAGAGGGGTTAGTATCGAGGGGTGAGGGCATTAGTTAGTGTAGAGGGATGTGGTTGGTATAGAGGGGTGAGGTTAGTGTCAAGAGAGGTTAGTACAGAGAGGTTAGTACAGAGAGGTTAGTACAGAGAGGTTAGTACAGAGTGGTTAGTACAGAGTGGTTAGTACAGAGAGGTTAGTACAGAGTGGTTAGTACAGAGTGGTTAGTACAGAGTGGTTAGTACAGAGTGGTTAGTGTCAGGAGAGGTTAGCACAGAGTGTTTAGTCCAGAGTGGTTAGTCCAGAGTCGTTAGTACAGAGTGGTTAGTCCAGAGTCGTTAGTACAGAGTGGTTAGTACAGAGTGGTTAGTTCAGAGTGTATAGTACAGAGTGGTTAGTCCAGAGTGGTTAGTACAAAGTGGTTAGTACACAGTGGTTAGTACAGAGTGGTTAGTACAGAGTGGTTAGTCCAGAGTCGTTAGTACAGAGTGGTTAGTACAGAGTGTTTAGTACAGAGTGGTTAGTCCAGAGTGGTTAGTACAAAGTGGTTAGTACACAGTGGTTAGTACAGAGTGGTTAGTACAGAGTGGTTAGTTTCAGCTGTGAGAGTGGAGACAGGTGAGGCTCAGCCTACATCAGACGCAGCTGCAGAAGGTCCGGCCGTTCCTGAATTCATGTTTGTCTAAACCCTGAGGCTTATGCCCTCATGGTTATTATTATTCCACGCATCAACGCATCAATAAAAGTGCCTCTCCTTCACAAATCCCAGTCGAAGCATTGGGAGCTTGCTAAACACTATACTAGGATAAAGCAATAATGACACCAGGAAATGTATTAAAAAGAAAGGAAAACTGAAGGATAATTGCATTAGTATTAATGAACTGACGTATGAATAGGAATGAAAAAAATTGGGCAAAGTCTCTTAAGGTCTTAGATAGTAAATTCATTTAAATAATTAGCTTTTGGATTTAGTGAATCCAAAAGTCATTTAAACCGCATCAGCGTCAGATTCACCAGTGAACACAAACAAGAGGAACGCTGTTGCTGTGCAACCGCTTTAACGAGCTCACCTATTCACCTACACACACGGCTCCGTCTTATTAACCTCACACGTGTTGGCTCGTATCAAAATGTGCTCGAGCAATCACAGCACTTAGAAAGTAATTAGTTGAAGAAAGATTGTGTTTACCTCTAAGGTACAAAGGTAAGGGCATTTCACACTCATGTACGTGTTTTTATTTATTCTCCTCATTGTTGGACTGGATTTTAAACAGACGCTTCATTTTGGCTGCACAAAGAGCTCACGCATGTGACTACTGGCTGTCAGGTCGACACAAAAGGAGAAGGGGTGAAAAGGAAGACAGAAATTGAGGTTTTCTCAGCCTGCAAGGTAACCAGGCAACCATGTGCCCGTGTTTCCAACCAAGGCAAGAACACCGTTGTCCTGATGCAAATATTCTACTTCTTGACAAACATCGAGTATAAGTGTCTTTTTAAGATGTTTTACCCAGCTCAAAGAATTCTATAAGCTTCATGAAGAGAGAGAGAGAGAGAGAGAGAGAGAGAGAGAGAGAGAGAGAGAGAGAGAGAGAGAGAGAGAGAGAGAGAGAGAGAGAGAGAGAGAGAGAGAGAGAGAGAGAGTGTGTGTGTGTGTGTGTGCGTGCGTGTGTAGATGTGTAAACATGCACCTGTGCGTGTGAACGTGTAGGTGTATGCGTGGGTGTGTGTGCGTGTGTTTGTTTGTGTGTGTAGATGTGTAAACATGCACCTGTGCATATGCAACAGAAATAAATGTCAGTGTCGGATTTAAGCTGCTATTTTGCACTAATGGATGCAATGAATACTGTTGCCTGACCTAAATGCAGGGATTTAGTACTGAATGTTTCTGCAACGTGGCTAAAGAACTGCAATCGTTTGAGTAAGTGAACACCAAAACCACCCTCTTATACTCGTATGCGTTTCCTATAATTCCCCAGAACCATGTTGCCATAGCCATCACATACTAATGCTTCCATACCACAACACAGATCCTAATACCATTAACATGACTTTAACTATGAAAGTGAAACTAAACTATGAGCGCCTCATCGTCCTCTCAGTTTCCATTCCCTCCCGTTCACACCGACATGGACGCATGCTGGTGACGTACTTCCAGAGGTGAGCGACGCAGGGTAGGGGCACTAACCGTTGCGTGCGGCTCGTCGGGGGCGCCGACCGGCGAGGCGCTGGCCGTCTCCATCCTGTGCCTGTCTTTGCCGGTTCTGTGGGCTTCCGACAGAGTCCACACGGAGGTCCCTAGGAGAAGAGCGGCCACAGCCCACACGCCGAGGCTGCCCATCAGCTTCCACCTGCACACAGGGAAAGGGGGGAGGAGACATTTTGGTTTTAGTGTCCGAGAACCATTGAATCATCCAGGGACCAATTTGATCCATTCTGTTTACTTTTGTTTTGGTCTGGGTGCAGCCACACACACTTTCCCCGTGGAGGTAATCCCCCACCGTTACTCTGCTTTTTCCCTGCTCCTTACCACCTAGAACAAGCCCTTACCGTAACTCTCTTTAACCTTAAACATGAACTCTTTGATAGTACATGAACCGTTACATTAAACTTAAGCATTCTGTATCAAATCACAATGTAGTTTCATGAGACTGACCGGTTAAAGAGAAATCGTCCCCTTTGTGACTTCCTTCTGAATGTTAATTGCAGTGGAACAAGCCAACATGGGGGTTAGCTGGGGTATGGGCTCTGATCTAAAATCATGCAGCTTGTTCCCTAGCCTTCATTCACAGCTATTGTTAGCTTCATGTATTTATTCATGCTTTTACGTAGTTCTTCAAGGAAAGTGATCGAATCCAAAGGAATAGCTTTAAAGAGACTTTATTTGTATAAAGTATTTTCGGTATGGTAAACTGATACTCTGAAGCAAAGAGAGATTGAAGATGTATCTTAGCACGTGCGAGTATTCTCCTAGCTGATCAATAGACCTAACCCTGTCCAAATAGCTGCCGGAAGAATTCTGAAGATAATGTTCGATCTGTAGGCTTTTATGGTCTGAACAGCGCGGTCCGGAAGTAGTGGGGGGAGCCGATGTGAGATAACCCTCGGCTTTCTCGCCTGGTCTGTGGTGCTGCCTTCTGTGGCTAAAGAATTTATTACAGCCTTCAGTAAGATCTTGCTCCCCTTGTGGCTATGTATGGTATTTACGGCTTATATGTTTGGTCCTGCTTCATTGGGTCTATGTGTGGGTAGCTTAGATTCTTAAAATACGTAACAATGCAATACGTTCAACAAGCTACATCGAAAAGGACAGCGTAGTCGCAAAAAACCAAGACAGCCGCAGCGAAGTTCCAGTCTTTCTAATAAGGTTAGAATGCTTGTAACGGATATCACTGCATTACCTTCTACAAATTATGTTGAACCGAGTAAAGTTTATTCATGTAATTAAATTATAATGACTTTCTTAGAAGGGCTTTACAGCCTCCATACAAACAGAGGGGAATGACATGAGGTCGTTCCTCAGGGGAGAAAGTATTCCACACAAAAGACCTCAGTGAGGCCATTAGCAAAAGTAAATCCTGGAGAAAAGACTTCAAGGAGAGATTAAATACCAGTCAGATCCGACAAAGGTCTAGTCGAGCGAGTGTTTACATACAAATGAATTTCAATATAATCGGTGGAAGGAGGGGTACTATTATTTCATGAACAGGGGGGCTAGTAATGGGGTATTATTGATCATCATGATTGATATTATTATAGATTGATAATTATATCTGTAAGCCCCCCTCTTAGAAGCAATGTCAGTACAGCACCAATTTCCGAAATGAAAGTGGCATTTTACCTCAGCATTATAACCACTACAATTGGCAGTGACAACAATAGACATTGGCAGGGTCTGAAATCGTTGCCATAGCGATTAAACCTCACGTGTTGGACACGAGTGCACGTGCCTGTGTGTCTGTTTGTTTGGGTGTTTGCTGGACTACAAAGGGAAGACAGTGAAGGAGGCTTCAGTGGGATTCAATCCAGCCCTTGCCAGGCTGCATGTGTTTTGACCACAGGACTTCAAACCCCTCTCCTAGGCTGGCACACCAAAACACAGCACTATGTTCATACACGGTTGGATGTGGGAGACATCTGGAATCAGTAAACACTTCTGTTTCACTCTAGTTGGTTTGTCTTTTACCATTTCATTATATCTGTTAATATTCAAATCACTTTAATGAGATACTTCTGTTTAGTATTAAGATCGGTTGGCCCTGCATGTCCATTTACAGTCAAACATGAGGCCACGCACACAAGCCTGCGTGCATGCTCACATACACACAACAGCACGCTCAAACACACACAGGCACACACACACGCATGCAGTTCCATTCA
The DNA here is from genome assembly GCF_031168955.1 of Gadus macrocephalus. NCBI lineage: Eukaryota > Metazoa > Chordata > Actinopteri > Gadiformes > Gadidae > Gadus > Gadus macrocephalus. The sequence goes on along the minus strand of NC_082388.1, from coordinate 14,537,775 downwards.
CTCTCAAACATGAAGTCACCAACTCAAGCATGCATGCACACACACATGCATGTGACTCTACGCTGACAAAACACACGCACGCAGTTCCATTCACTTTCAAACATTAAGTCACACACACAAGCCTGCATGCACATACACACACACACACAAACACACACACTGACGCTTAAATAACATGACTAATGTTTGGCTTTATTATTAAGAACAAAGGCAATTGATAAAAGCACAAGCCTTTATCGCTTTGACTGACTGCCGTAGTTGTCTGATACTGTCATGAGAATGACATGAGACAAAGTTGGCTGTATTTCTCAAACCTCATTAGATATCTCAAATACATTTCTTGCATTATTAAATGTAGCCACGGAATCCTCCAACTACAAAAGAAAAGGCAGAAAAAAGTCTAGAATATCTAGCCAGCTAGCTAGCTAGCCCTTGGGCTAACTGGTCCTCATGAATGGGAGCTCGCCCTTGTGAAATTAAGCACCAAATGAGATGTGCCAGTCATTTCCTAATGTCCCTCCTCCAGGCCATGGCGATCACACACACACACACACACACACACACACACACACACACACACACACACGCACACACACACACACAGTACAGTACATCCTTACTGATTTAGTGATGCATATGAACAGACTTTATGAATGTGAACGTTCACCACTGCGCATGGAGGGCTGTGTGAACGCTCGTGCACACTGCAAATGTACACAGGGAACCCATTGCCATCTAATGAAAAAGTAGCTTCAAGGACCGTTGTGAACTTCAACCATCAGGGAGGGCTTCTCCAAGGAAGTCATTATTTGACTTGCATTTTAAACCGTTTAAAGAGACACGCCGCCTTGAAGGACCACTCCTCTTGGTCCACTCCTCAACACCCCACAGAGAGTGCTCCCCTCTCCTCTGGCCCCTCCCCTGCCACTTTAATCCAATCAGACTGTCCCGTTGGCACTCATTTCCTCCTTCCGAAGCCTCAAGCCTCTCTTTTCCTTCCTCTCCACCTCCTTATTTTCCTGGTACCGGTGGTCTAGTGGCTTTTTCCTATTGCTCCCTCCTTTCTTTACTTTTCTTCAATTATCTTCGAGACTGGTCACTAATGTGTGTCCTGCTTGTTTTGCCTTGCATTCCTACTCATGTGTTTGTCGTTTTAATCACATGAGAAACATTGTTAAAGGAGACATATTATACCACCAGGTGTGATTCTGATTAGCCATTGCAAACCTATGATGTAGAAATCAAGAGTCCAACACAGCGCTACAGTACAACTCAACAGCTGCTTTAGCTTTCTAACAATGCTGAAAAATGCTGCCATTATATAAACTATACAGAAATATATATATGTAACCTAAGGAAAGAGGGTGCATCTGGCACATGGGTGGGCTAGGTGAGGTCGTCCAGCTTCATTGCGTTTTTCCAGGGAAGGCTCAATCCCCGGCCTGCTTGCCCGCTGAACGGCTACGGACGACTGCGGCGGCGGAACGGAGCGGCGCTGATGCTGAAAGGCTCGGTGCATAATGCGCGGTGGCGGTCAGCGCAGCACATTAAGGACAAGCATATCAATCACAAGCACAAGCAGTCAAGAGGGTGCACAGTCACACGTGCCCCGGTTGCCGTGCCAACGCCACAGCCGTCTGTAATACATTATGGCTTAACCTACACGGTAAAGGGCGTGTTTCTCACTGTATTTTTTTCCGGCGAGGTCAAAGCCATTGGAGCGCTTTGTATTGCCGCACTGAGATCGAGAGTGGGGAGAAAAATGTTTGGCAACAAATTTGATGCGGCCCCTGGGAGAGCCTTTTATGTTTGAGGCAAACATAAATATTCAAGACTGTTTAATGCCGTTCAAAATGATCGGTGTGTTTAACATAACAGGGTGTCAGAGCCTTTTATTGCGACCGAACAAGAACAGACTTATTGGAATAGACATTAGGCCACATAACGATAGGAAAAAGCTCCCGTGTTATGTGCAATGCTATTTTCTTTTTAACTGTTATATAGCCATACAGCCAATATAGTCTACGTTATTTTAACGAGTGTATCCGGGTGTGAGTCCGTTATCTTTGAGATGAAGCCGGAGGGAGGCAGCGGGTGACAGAGCACTCGTTCTGCTGGATGGTAGAACGTGAACGAGGAGCCAGTTGTCGGGGGCTTCCTGCCGAGCTCTGTGCTCCAGGTAGCTGCTGTCACCATTATCACCGTCAGACACTCTCATCCCGGCAGGGGGGCTGAATATTTAAAACCGGCTGAGCTCGAAGCATGAGAACACATTGTATGCAGAGCCGTAACGGCAAAGACTGCACACTATTGACTGTCACGCAGGACGACAATGGGCATTTCGGCACATCACGGTGCATTACGCTACAAAACACGGAGCAGCAGGGGCGGGCTTCCCCCCTCTGTCAGGTCCCACCCGGCGTGCAGATCATGGGGCAGCTGACAGGTCAGGCTGCAGGCGGGGGGAATGTTAGACATGAGCATCTTTGCTCCTTCACCGTGTCACCGTTTGGTAACGGTTCAAAGAAAGATCAATAAAAATGCTTGGCCATCTTCGACGGCTACAACGTCCGTCCCCCCCCCCCGTCCCCCCCCCCCGTCCCCCCCACACATTTATTTTTTCTCCCTCCATCTGCTTAGCTCTCACCCTGCATGCATGATGTCTTCATATCCCCCGTTCCTATCACGCTAGTGAGTGGAGGCTCCTCATTGGACCAGAAGGAGTCATGCTTGTCTATCCGCCAGGCTTAAGGCCATATATATATATATATATATGAGGAATGAATCATCTTACGTGAAAGCAGCATAAACCAGTGAAAGGCCTGTATCATCAAGACAGCCCCAGGGTCTATATGGTTCCCTGAACACAAGGAAAGAGAGGACCTGCAACGGCTTATGAATAGCAAAACCATGACGACAACAAAATATCACAGGAATTTGCAGGGATATAGTCATGTGAAACAGGTTGACTGTGCAACTTCATCTCTAGGTACATTTTTCCCCCGTTTTGAGAGAAAACCACCATCACTGTGGTCTGAAATATAAACACTTGGATGGTCGCGATTCACGTGGATGAAAAATGTGTTTGTTTGTCCGGTTTTTCTCTTTTTGAAAGCGGGACAGCAACAACTATTTCTCCTGATATTCATTTTAAATTGGAAACAGCAAGCCTTTGCTAATAACTATGTAGCATCTAAGCCTCTCCATGTCGCTGCGCCACTCAAGCACACGGGTCCAAAATGTTTTGCTCAAGGCTGCCTCAACAGTGGAGTTGGGGTAAAAGATATTGTCAATGATGCTGACTGGATTAACGCGGGTTTCCCAGGGAATTCAACAGATTTCCTGTCTTGTCGGCCAGTAGCGTATCTTGGCTTCGGGCGACCAAAATACCAGACCATATAAAAACCATCGATATAGCTTTTGAAACGTTGACAGTCTATGAACAGCTTTGTCAGTAACTGATTTTTCCTTTGATTTAGAAGAGGGGGGGGGGGGGGGGGAAGGGCAGCGAGTGTCAATGGAGTAGCTTAGTCTAATAGAGCATGGAGGTCTCCCTCAAAGCGTCAGCGCTAGCCTTAACAAGACGAAATGCTTTGAAGCCCATGACTTTGTGGATCACAACTGTGTACCGAATGTATTTTCAGCTGACATTTTCTTTCCTCTGTATACTAGAGACTAATAAGAACTCTCTCTCTCTCTCTCTCTCTCTCTCTCTCTCTCTCTCTCTCTCTCTCTCTCTCTCTCTCTCTCTCTCTCTCTCTCTCTCTCTCTCTCTCTCTCCCTCTCTCTCTCTGTGCGATTGGCTATTTTTCTTGACAGGATTCCACAGCCAGGTCGGTAGCCTCCAGGTGTAAAAAGCCCACATACTGCTTCTTGTCAGGTGTGGCTAACCACACACATATATACACAAGCACACACGCATGGCTGTACACACATACATGCACTGACACAGGACAGGAGGTTAAGCAGGACCATTGTGCTATATATTGAAGACCTGTGTTGTATTTTTTACACTGGACCCTTACTCCAATCATTTCGGGTATTATGGACTAACTTCAACCGAAATTTTGAGATTGGTCCGGTGTTGAGCAAGGCCAAATCAATGTTCGCCCTCTAAAAGTGTTTGTTTTTACAACTGACAGGCTCAAATATCCTATAATTAGGGCAAGGATCCGTACAGAGAAACACAATAAATATTTTTCTTGATCATCGTCTGTGTGTTACTGTGTCCAATCAATACCCCGCAATGAGATGTCTTGTTCGCTATTTCAAATCACTAAAGCAGAAACGTAGATGTAACATTAGTGTCTTTCATCAGAAGAATTCAGAATATTAAACACTTTCAATTAAAGTTTACAAAATATTTTACCATTTTGTCCCTGTTATTAAAATTGAACATCATTCAGCGAAAATGAACGTCAAATCATCTATTTTTTGCAAGACGCCCCGAACGCTGGGGGCGTTCTTCTCATGACGTTGAAGTGCCTCTCCCGAGACACTTCTGACCGGGGGAACGCCGCGTCCGAGAGAGGGTTCAGCTTTCCGCAAACGTTTAGTGTATAACCACAGTGTGTGGATGTGTGGAGCTTATTTAGGTGTCCACTTCCCAGAGAAGGTTAAGCAGGGTTTAACATTCTTACAGAATGACGGTGCTTAAGTAGTTACACAAACTTTGGGTGGGCTACAACATCGGGGACAACACGCCCACATGGTTCAGAGAACGCACATCCGAACGATTTCAAACTCTTCACCGAACTTCCTTGGGTCCACATTAAGACCCCTGCCAAGTGTGAAGTCGATCAGATGAATCATGAATCAATACCATGAATCAATACCAATATTCCTTATTAAGAGTCAAATAGTTCTGCATGAAAACCAAAATCTGCTTGTTTTAACATTTTCTTTCCACAACAATCCCTTGAGGTGAATGTATCTTTTTCAAAAAAATACTGATTAGGAACAGAGAGCAGCGCATTGGAGCAGAAAACCAGGAAAAAATAAAGAACATTGGAGATCTCGGTCTGGTGAATTACTTTCTCTACTCATTAATATCTGGTGCAACATTTCATTACCCCAGGTCAACTCAAAAAAATCTCTTTAAAATTCACAATTTAAATCAAACTTTGTTCTTATTTTTTCCTTTTTCATTAGGGAACTATGACAATATCATTGGACAACATAGTTTAGACAGTAAACTTAAACATCGAATGTACTTAAATCATTCATCTTGACCGGGTTTTTTTTTCCACTCCTTTTCCATGTGTCCGTGCCAGTGGAACCAAACCACTGCTCAATCAGCACAGCTCTGCCCAGAATGCTTAGTGTTCAATGTCGGGCCACCAGCCAGGTCCACCTGGATGGTGAGCCATAGTAGTGGAGCCCCTGGTGACATACAGGTGCAGTAGCACCACAGCACTCTGTTGTCAATGGGTGCTACATATTGAAGTCAGAGAAGCAGCACTCTATTCCAGACGACCAGGAAGAGGACAAAACATCAGACAAGATGGCCATCTTTCTTTTTGGAGATCCTGGCACTGTCACATGACTGACAGATTGTTATAAAATTGAGGGGGTTTGAAGGTGCTTAACATGCTGAAATTCAAAGATGTGGCAGCATCCTTACTAACTAACTAACTAACGACTCAGAGCCCTAATCCATGCAGGGAAGGTACTTGCCCCAGTGAGAAATGTTAGAAACTTTAAGGGTGACTGAAGCTACAAATAAAAACAGCCATGGACAGATGGCTGATATAATTCCTTTTCTTTCCAAAGTGGGCAGTGGTGTAAGTATTCATAAACCCATTAATCAACTCTGAGGCCTATAGGATTAGAGTAGACGGTTGTTCACCGTGGTTGTTTGATGGTGTTGAATAACTGCAGCTGTGTTTGTTCTTCGAGGGCCCAGGTAAGAATGAACTCTTCCACCAGCTCAAATGGAAACAAGGTAACAGAGTACCACGAGCCATACAAAAAAAAGTGTTTGTTCCCCTCCGCTGAACACATTTCCTCTCTGGCATCCACTGCATCCACTATACGAGGAGGACCGGGAGGAAGAGGTGGGATACGTGTGAGAGGAAGAGGAAGTAGAGGAGGAAGATGGCGAAAAGGAAAGGAGAGGGGCAAGAAGAAGTAAATGAAGAAGAGGAGGGAAAGATGGAAGAGGAGAAAGCTGAAGTAGATGAGAAAGAGTAAGATAAAATAGAAAGAAAGAGGAGGTAGAGGAGGGAGAAGATGGAGTAGAGGAGGAAGAGGAGATTGAGAAAAGGAGGAAGAGGAGGGGGATGTTGAAGAGGGGGATGAGAAAGACGAATAAAATAATGAAGAGGAGGGTAAAGTAGAAGAGGAGGAAGAGGACGTAGAAGAAGATGAGGAAAATGTGTAGGAGGAGGAAGAAGAGGTAGATGAGGAAGAGGAAGATCAGACGATGAGGAAGATTATGAAAGGATGAGGAAGAGGCAGAAGGTTACAATAACAGAAGGCAGGGCTAAGAGGCCATGGCGAGAGTACACACGCCCGCATGTGACAGGCTGACATTGAAAAAGTCTGCCCGCCTGAGGGACGCGTTCATCAAACCCACACCAAACCAATACTGCATCTGAGCTGACCTCTCCGTTACCCCTCTACTCATTTCCCTCCCCCCGGTTGTTGTTTTTTTCCTTCCCCCTCACTTTTTTTCAGGGCAGGCGTCAGCTGCCGTGATTCAGGCTGAGAGCTGGTGGGTAATATTTGCTTGGAGCGTGTCTCTCTGGGAGCGGCGATCTCCAGCCGTGCTGTTGTAATAGGGCGCTGCGGCTGCAGTAAAGGTCACATCTAGAAGTTCAACATCAGTGATCAGAATTTCAAGTGAACCGTGTTAGCTGCTGTTTGAGGCCCCTTGCTCCCAGGGGTCTTTCGAAAGCACACGCTCTCGGACCCCGTTGGTTGAGTTGGAGAGAAATCGACCTGAAACTATGTGTGGGAAGGTGTTTTGTCTCGGAACATTTTTCTGTTGACGTGTGTTTGTTTTTTTGTGGAGCGTGTGTGCTGGTTTGTGCGCGCGCGTGTGTGTGTGCTTGTGAGTGCTCGTGTGTGCTTGTGTGTGTGTGCGCGTGTGTGTGTGTGTGTGTGTGTGTGTGCGAGTGTGTGTGCATGCGCTTGCCTGTGTGTACGAGTGTGTTTGTGCATGCATGCATGTATTTTAGTGCCCTTGATTTTATGAAGGTGTTTTGTGTCTGAGTGTCTTTGCTTGTATATGTGCAGGCATATGTGTGTGTGCATGGAAGCGTGCACCTGAATCACCACATGGATGTGTTTGAGACACACACATGAAACAGGCTCCTTGGCTGCTGTCATTTGTGTCAATGCCTCTTGCAGAGCTAGCCACAGAGCGGTAGCAACATCGCTCCAATTCCAAAGTAATCCTCTTGGCTTCATTACAGGGCTGATGCTCCGTGCTAGCGACCCACCACTCAAATGGGCGTCCAGTCCCTATTACTTTATTTTCAATTTTTTTTAAAAATCGGACAGGAAAACAACCTTTTTTTCCAAAACAATATCTGACTGGCTCTGATAGTCCCAGCCAGAAGAAAACACACACGCTCTGTCTGTCTGTCTGTCTGTCTGTCTGTCTGTCTGTCTGTCTGTCTGTCTGTCTGTCTGTCTGTCTGTCTGTCTGTCTGTCTGTCTGTCTGTCTGTCTGTCTGTCTGTCTGTCTGTCTGTCTGTCTGTCTGTCTGTCTGTCTGTCTGTCTGTCTGTGTAAGAGTAAATGCATGCGTGCCTGATGTGCCTCATGTGTTCGTGCGTGTGTGCATGCGAGCATACTTCGTGTGTGGGGGAAAGAGCCTTGTGGTGATAAAACCCAAAGCCGCGTTAGTGGTTGCACGTAAATGTGCGTGTGTACCCCCCCCCCCCCCTCCTTTGTGTGTGTGTGTGTGTGTGTGTGTGTGTGTGTGTGTGTGTGTGTGTGTGTGTGTGTGTGTGTGTGTGTGTGTGTGTGTGTATGTGTGTGTGTGTGTGTGTGTGTGTGTGTGTGTGTGTGTGTGTGTGTGTGTGTGTGTGTGTGTGTGTGTGCGTGTGTGTGTGTCTGTGTGTGTCTGTGTGTGTCTGTGTGTGTTTGTGTGTGAACTTCTCTATATATGGCCAATGGGGAAAATTGCTTTTTGGTGATGAAACAAAGTCAGCTCTTGAAAAGACAAGAGAACCGCACAGGGTTAAATGTGCACCAGTCGCGAGGAGTGAAGCATTCTAATTGATATGGAGATTTAATGTAGTCCTAATTAAAAAGTCATACTGCAGTACAGTACTCGATCATTTATTTGCTGGATGGCTTTGTGTCGGGAGATGATTTATGAGTGAGGGCTTGAGATGTGCCACCACACTATGACCATAACACTTCATTTAAATGAAATTAACTGTACATGCATTCACTGTGTCGACTTAGTGGAAAAAACCGAGCACTGGGAGCCCAGACAAATACCAACGAAAACCCTGTCTCTGACTGACGCTAGTATTTGTGTTATTGCCTACCCATACATATAGGTCTGTATTTGTGACTTACAACAGAACCTTTGAAGGGTAAGGCTGGCCTCATTATGCACTTATCGCCTTGCAGACGGCCCGATGAAGCCCCTTTGGAGGCTCTGGGTGACCAGAGAGAGGCAGGAGAGGATAACATCACGCGAAGATGGGACTGAATGGGATAAGGAGACCCACGGACACACCAGGACAGCAGCGGCTGCTGGTCTCATGTTTGATGGAGAGCGTGTTATTATTAAATGTAGGGGGCATAACATGAACCATCTACAGTGGTACAGGTGATACAGAGGTAGGGGTTGCATGTATGATACATGTCGTACACAGCTAGGCATTACAAGTATTATGCATGACAGAAAGAGGTAGGCGTTACAAGTATTATGCATGTCATATAGATGTTACAAGTTGTATGCGTGTCATACGTGTAGTAAGTATTATGCATGTCGTACAGAGCTAGGTGTTAATAGTTCTATCACGCATGTCACATGTAAACACAAACAACATGTTACAGCATCTAGCCGGATTCACCAAGACGCTAACAGTTTGCCCTTTTGCTGAGGAAAGACAACATTATAGATCTGTGAAACATAGACACAGGGGAATTATTAGTGATTCCATCTATCTCGACCACAAGAAATTGTATTAGATATCGATCCCTCATGGAACGCGTGTGTGGGTGGGAAGATTGCGTGCGCGAAATTAGTTATGAGACGTCCCCCACCCCCGCCCCCACCCCCCCACAAATACCCGATATTTTCCAAACCAAAGTTATGGTGTTAAGAAGTTAAAAGGATTCAGAAGACGAATTACAACGACGTGTGTACAACCTTCGACGCTGTTGGACAAAGCGATATGCTGGGTGCGGGCGGGGGGGCGACGCGGACCACGGGAAGGTTTCAGCACCACGGAGAGCGCTGGTGCAATACGTTGATGCGAGTGCGCCTACAAATCATTCCCCACTTCCCAAATGGATGCTTTTAGGACTGAGGCGAGCAATGAGAGGGGGGCATTTTGCGGTAGGTAATGGGGGTAGCCAACGTTGAAGAGCGCAGACACTCACCACTTTAGTAGTCTACGATCGGATTTAAAAGCGGCTATTGTTATTTTGGGACTCACAACTTGAATGCAGTGAAGCTGTTTCAGACTGCTGCTGCTGCTGGAGAATGGAATTCAGCCCCACCGTGGAGGTCTGAGGGAACACTGTAACTCTAACGTATCACGCGGGGTCTTCTGCCTTGAGGAACTCTTCCCTGCATCCCCGCTGCCCTGGCCCAAAGAGAGGGCTATTGCCGGGAGGAACAGGAGAGACGGAGAGCCGCAGGCGGACGCCAGATACGCGTTATTTTAACCCAATATGTTTCATTAACACTTTCACCGCTAGGACCGGTAGAACGAAACGGGAGTTTTGGTTATGTGATTGTTCGTGCATGATTTACATGAACAGCCCGTGCTGCTGCGACGACATCCATACATCAGTGAGTGACATGTAGTTAAACGCTGTCACATCTCCTCAGTGACATCCTGCTTGCACCGGTCACCTCTACAGGCGGATCCGTTCTCCACAAACGCTTCCACAAACTAATTCCAGATTAAAGAACGCCGGTTCTCCCATTTACGTAATTACGCACTAAACACCATCTCTGCAGTCTTAATAAACACTAAGCCACTAGGGTCCCAACTAACACACACACAATACACACACAGGCCTAACTGTTATACCTTTCCTAAACTACGCAGCGAACCCAACTCAGTAAGGTATATTTTCCTTACCTGAGGTATCCAGAGGAAAGAGAAGAAGAAGAAAAAAGGAAAAAATGTGTGCGACTATGCCACCGAACGATTCGCCCTCGGCGCCAGAAAGTGTTTCTCTCTTTAAGTCCACGACTGGAGTCTCTTGGTAAGCAAAATGAGCCTCTCGGAGTGAATGAGGTGCTCTGATGTGACAGTAGTGCGTTGTACGCGTCTCGATGAGTCTTCAAACTCTCAGCAGCGTCGCTCCACTCCCGGCTCGGTTTCCCGCTCTGACGGCTCTGCTCCCCGCCGCGGCTGCGCTGCCCTATTTCACGCTCTTTCTGACGTCACGATAGCTGCATACCAAATAACACGCGGCTGCATCTGCAGATTCCACACCTGCGTGTGTGTGCGTGTGCATGTGAGTATGTTTATGTGTGTGCGTGTTGTGTGTGTGTGTGTGTGTGTGTGTGTGTGTGTGTGTGTGTGTGTGTGTGTGTGTGTGTGTGTGTGTGTGTGTGTGTGTGTGTGTGTGTGTGTGTGTGTGTGTGTGTTACTTCTGCCTTGAGACCGCCACAATTAGGGCGGCTGTCATGTATTCAACCCAGAGCACGTTAACATTGAGTGGTAGTCAGGGATTAAAAAGTAACCCCTTCATGGGAACATGTATTGAAAAGGCATCCGAGGGATGTCCATTAATATGTTTACATTTTGTTTCAGTTTGAGTTTTTCTTTTTTACCTTTGTTATTTTCTGGATGCTATATATATAGCCTACATTAGAGACCCCTGGGTGTCCTTGCAGTCCCGATGTATTAGGCTCTGCCCTGAGTACACTGGCTCATCAAGAGCGCTATGGCACTTTTCAAAAGCGGTTAGACATGCGGGGGGCGTATGTCGAGGCTTGTCAGAATCAATTTCACACTTGATCCGTTTTTCACCGCAGATTATCTGGTTGGATTACTGTGATTAAAAATAATAATAAATGAGTAATATATGTATAAAAAGCTGTTAATACAATATAATAATGAATGATAGTAAAATACGTCCACTGGCGTGTTTTCTGCTGTAAGGACGGTGGTGTAATTTGATTGTTTTTGTATTGTGTGTGATAGAGAGAGAGAGAGAGAGAGAGAGAGAGAGAGAGAGAGAGAGAGAGAGAGAGAGAGAGAGAGAGAGAGAGAGAGAGAGAGAGAGAGAGAGAGAGAGAGAGAGAGACACACACACACATACAGAGACACAGAGAGAGACACGGAAAAAGACACAGGGAGATACAGAGAAAGAGAGAGACTGAGAGAGAGAGACAGAGAGAGCGAAAGAGAGAGAAAGAGATAGAGAGACGTCGGCATGTCTGACATGGGAATAGTGGCACCATCAAAATTGCATTTGGCCCTGAATTAATCATGCTTAATGTAACATTTATAAAAAAAAACGAAGAGAAGAAAATGAGGCGAAAGCTCAAAGAAAATAGAAGAGGAGATGGATAAGGACCAAAAGGGAACCTGTTTAAAGATGGAGGTAAGGCGTTAGAGCAACTGGCGGATAATCATGGGAGTAGGAGGCAAAACGGGAAAGAAAGATAAATAATATGGGAGAGAGGGAGGGAGGGAAAGATCAATAAAAAGAGAGAAATAAAGAAAAAGTGAGAAAATAAGTAGCTGCTGTTTTGTCTCTATTGACAATTGATAAACATTAGTAATTAAAGTAATAATAAGTAAAAAATGCTCATTTAGAATACAAAAACTGTAGAAATACAGATAGACCAATGTATTTGAGTGAGCAAGACAGAGAGTTAAACCTTCACAGCCAACACATGTTCAGCTAGCTAGGGAAACTATTTTACTAATGACATCAATAAGAACCAGACAAATGATTAATCTCTCTCTGACACAGACAGACACAGCTGCCCACACATAGACGCACAAGTTCACGTACACACACACACAGCTGCCCACACATACACACACAAGCTCACGCACACACTCCATTTGAGATCTATTATATTGATGAGTACAGTTCAGATCAATTCATAAAGCTAAGTGCATTCTATGAGATCTTAAATAGTAAAGTTCACAGCAGGATCTTGGGGGCATAACTTGAGTGCCAAATAAATCACTCCTAAATAGTGCAAATATTAGAACGACACAATGTCGACTCAATGAGCATACTCACGCACGCACACATGCACACACACTCACAGCATCCCCATATGGAAAACAATTTGCACAACAGAAAGAGAAACAAATAGTGGGGATGGTTTGGCATTCGAGGAAGCCCAATCATTGGAATGACATTCCACATTTAGGTGTTATCAGTTATTATACGTGCATGTTACAACACAACAAACAACAATCAAAGAGAGTTAACTAATCCTTGTTTTTGTTAATTGTCCGTTATTTGATGTTGTATTTTTTATTGCAAATAATTCTTACAACCCTGAAACCATTAAACCATTTTCAGTAGCTTAGCACGTCCCCTGGAAGGCAGAGGGGTTGGCTTGTGTCTTCTGCCCTCAACCCATAGGGACAGGTGGAACACATGTGTGTTACGATATAGAGGCACCATGAGGGGGACCTCACTATGGTTTGGTTTAAACGTGGCGTCTTCAGTGGTGGTGTCGTGCAATCCTTGTGTATGTCTTAATAGAATGTTGGTGTGCGCACGCGCGTGCGTGTGCTTGTGCGTGTGTATGTGTGTGCCCATGTGCGTGTGTGTGGAGAAGGATTTGCTCTCTGAGGGAAGAACCTGATGACACAGGCTGTTACTCTACTATATGCCCTATGTCCACCTCCTATCCACCTTGTACATGATGTGTGTTTACAGTTGTAGGCACATGACTGCATTTGACTGCCTTCATGCATATGCTGCATACACACAAAAACACACATACATGCGCACACACACACACACACACACACACACACACACACACACACACACACACACACACACACACACACACACACACACACACACACACACACACACACACACACACACAGAAAAACATACACACACACACATGAAAACTCTCCTTCAGTCTGGGCCAATGTACATAAAGATGGACAAACATACATTAACAGTCACTCACACAGCTTATTTACCAGTTCAGTATCTTGCTCCTAAACGGCATCAAGAAAAAGCTACAGGTGCTGCTGTATAATAAGGAACTGCTGCTGCTGTTGGCATGGGGACGTTATGCAGTCCATTGAGTTTCCTAATGATTCTAATTTGTTATAACGACAACGTATCCCCCTCTTGCCATCTCATATTGAGTCCCCTCCAGAAAGACACAATGCCTCAATAGAAGAGTGTTTGTCGTACATGCAAACAGACACATTCATGGATACACACAGAGCATGGATGGTGTCCCATTAGCTAAGGACAACACACACACACACACACACACATTCCTGCATAAGGCCCACAGCTACTCTACAAGCGACAGCAGCAGAAGGAGGCCTGTGCTCCTTCAGGTGTTGATAGTCAGTACAGCTTCCAGGGATGTAAGCCGGAGCCTTAGCCACCATTAGCGCCAGCGTGCTAGCGTGGCTTTCATCTGTTTCAGCCTTCAAACTATAAAATATGTACAGATCTTTTTAAGGGTGTACCCATTTAAGGAGCTTGTTATTCTCTGCAACCAGCAATGGAAACAATCCATGTTAGGCATCTGAGGGCAGGCCTTGCGTAATCGATGGAAGATAAGTATTGGTATTGGTAATAACTTTTGAAAGAATTACAATTGTTACACAAGAACTTGCTTACAGCATATTAAGGTGATGAACTGGCCATTGAGATCACAACCAAACAGAGAACAACCGTATTGGCTTTGTGTGTGTGCAAGTTTGTTTATGGGTGCATTTGTGTGCGTGTGCGTGTGTGTGTGTGTGTGTGTGTGTGTGTGTGTGTGTGTGTGTGTGTGTGTGTGTGTGTGTGTGTGTGTGTGTGTGTGTGTGTGTGTGTGTGTGTGTGTGTATGTGTGTGTATTTATGTGTGTGTGATACCCCTTATTAGCTTCTTAATTCTAGCTTTTTGAGGCCTCCTGCATGTAAGCACACTGCTTACATATTGCGCTCAGCTGTATCATGTATTCAGGGAGTGGAGTCACTATTTACTCAGAAAGCACTAGAACCCTCATATCATACACACATATTCCTATTACATATTTTCCCATTCAAATTGTGTTTTTTCCAGCCTTTGTTTTTGTGGATTTCTCCTTTGCGATACTTTACAAATTATATTAAAGGAGGGTATAATGTGCATGCAACGCAAAATAATGGAGCACTATGCTTTGAAAGCACTGGACTTAATTAAATTTCCGGACTGAAAGAAATACTTGGAATATGGCAACAATGTGACTTTAATTGAATTAATATTCCACCATTGATTGCTTACAAATTAATGGGTACACATCTGACACTTCCCAAATTGAATCATTTTTTACTCTTTGATGTAAATTATGTAGCTGGACCCAGCAATCCACTGCTGATGTTCTGGTGACAGGTCTGATAGGCTTGTGTTGGGAGGACCTTGTCACTCACTTGTCAGGTGACCATGACCAATCACTTTGAGCCAAAAGATACTTGGCTTAGTAGATTGGTGAACATTCAGAGTTGGTTTATATTTCATATGCATGAAATCATTGGAAATTCTGTATTTTTATTTACATATAGATTTTTTTCAACCATTTCAATAAAATGAAATCACATGAATGCACAGATATGTTCACACACACACACACACACACACACACACACGCACACACACACACACACACACACACACACACACACACACACACACACACACACACGCACACACACACACACACACACACACACACACACACACACACACACACACACACACACACACACACACACACACACACAGCGGAGTCGGAATATGTCTGTGCCTCAGAGTTGAAAGAGTTTGCTTATGAGGAGCAGAAGATAAGATACATGGAGAGGAGAAAGACAGTTTATTTACATCTGCATCATAGCATATATAAAAATATATGCATAGATTTGTCTGTGTGTGTGTGGTATACAGCTGTATGATGTATAGTGGTGTATGTGTGTGTCCATCCTGATGAACGAGCATAACAACCTCATTAACTCTTGCAGGTCTAAACGAGACACGTATGACAATCAAATTCAAACTATAAATTTAACTAAACTATTCAAACTTTATACTTTCAAATTCCCAGACCAAACAAACTTTGATGATGTCGATGCAAACTAACTATCAAGCAGTTTTCTCATTTGAACATGAGATGTTTCAATCTCATCTTCAAATTGATATGTAATTGTATGTAAATAAACAATTCAATGTGATCCAGAAAATGTGACGTTTTTTATGATTCACATTCACTTTAAACTCTGCATATTAACCTCTACAAATTTACGAGGCCCATTTCTCAGCTATTTGCCGGAAATAATAAACCTTGAGGGTAAATACTTTTGAAAGGGCAGGGTGATTAGAGTGCTACGACACCAAGCCAAACCATTGCAATTGCACTATACGACCTACGGTTTGTTCTTGATGGTTTTTGTCTCTTGTTCGGCCAGTTTTTGTCACATAATTATATGGTTGGGATCAGTGGGATCTTGCCTTTCATATTATGTAAAGTTTGTGTACCAAGACGCAACAGCAAAATATGGTCCGTGCGGTGGGTTGAACCTGAAAGAGATGCCCCCGCCAGCTTATCTCTAAGCAATGGTTCAGACGACCAGTGCCTCCTTTAGCTCTCGCTCCCCTCCTCTGAGGCTAGTGCCTCTTTCAGCCAGGATCTTGTATGGTTTCCCTTTTCTAACGACAAAACAGTGGAGAGCAAGTAGTTGGTGTCCATATCAGGCAGCCGGTTGAGGTGTATACATCTGGTGGTACTCCAAAATATTATAACCCATTTCTGGTGCCGGCGGTCAATCGTGACACTGTATGGGCCAAAGCAGCCAACCCCAGTGGCCCACAAGCTCAGGCTCGTTAGGCAGGTCAGCCATAATGGTTTGCTACACCACTGGCCGCACTCAACACAGCTACTCTGGTGTCTCTTAACTGCTTGACTGCCACATAGTATCCAGTATGTACCTCGGATCTCAGAGAAGACACATTCTGGAGAGGGTGAGGGGGGTCTTCAGGCAGGCTTGCAGCCTCATACAGAAGACCGGGGACTCTGATGAGAGATGCAGTCAGATATTGAGGCTACTCTAGTACCCATGAATACTTCTCAATGCATTTATGCTCTCTTACTGAACTAGTTGGTCAGGGTGCTAGAGGCAGTCCACACATTACTGTTGATCTGATGGCCATTATTAGCTGTTCGTGGAGCGCTGCGCTCTGGTGAAGGCAGCGCACACCACAAGCTTCGGAGGCTGGATCTAGCCATTATGGATCTAAGCTGTATCTGGTCCTCAGTTTCTTCTACACGCAGATAGGAATCTGAGCCCTCGACCTGGTCGGAGGCATCTCAGAAGATGTGTAACTCCACTGTGGGGTCCTCATCAGCACAGGCAGGTACATAGCAGCAAGGCACAGTGATATTCTGCAGCGGAGCAAGCCTTCTATCCCAGGCCTGCCATACTGGAAGCAGCTTACCAGCAATGGTTCTCATTTTTTAATGCACCAGGCATTTTCGAAGGCCTGGACCATTATTTTGGCTCTGGTGGTGTAGGAGATAATGTAACCCAGTGGGACGTTCTGGCCGGCTGGCACTCATTTTACATTCTGCTTGGTTGTTTGTGCGAAGGGAACGGCAGTACTTAAAACTGACTGTGTCTGATGGGCAGTGCCAGTGTAGACCCAGGGGGGATTCATGTGGATCAGCGTTTTCGGCAGTTCGCCACAAATCACATTGTGCTGATGTGCTTCCATTGGAAGGTGAGATATCACTCTGGAATGTTGCAGGCCGAATGCCTTTCGTCAAATCCTCCCTGTGAAAGAAGTGTCCTGGTTTTGCAAAGGGGGTTCACCAGTTTGGCGTAGAAGAGCGATTTAAGGCAGATGTATGTAAGAGAGGCATAGAATATCCGTGATCTGAGCTATTTTGTCTCGCTTGTGAGAAGGTCTCCTGCTCATTTCCTGTATATGTATCAAGCTGCATTAGTCTCTCAACGTGTTAATACAAGTATGACTGAGGACTGGCCAATGATGAGTGCAGACAGGAACCCTTCCTGGATGATTTTTGGAGGAAGTTGATGGGTCTATTTACAGCCCAGCCAAGTTGTGTACACACTGCTATTGGACCACTTTCTGGGCCCATGCGCACTGGTTGGGTGGGCCACTCTGAGAACCATCCGCCAAGATTTAGTTAAGCTCCATGTCGGGTTAGTCATTGAGAACCGGTTCCAAATTAGATTTGGTTTCAACTTTCAGAATCCTTAAAAAAAAAAACACACAAGATAGTTTCAGTACCAGCACCTGTCTATCCGTCTGCTCCTGTGCTTCTGTGCCCTTTGCAAGTATGTTTTGTCAGAAGGTCAACACTGAGTAGCGAGCAAACGAGTCTGGGTAGAGCCATCATTTACCGAAAGCGATTAAAAGCGTGGGGTAATAAAAATGACGGTTTGGCACACTGTATCTGGCCCTCAGTTTCTGAGGACATGTTTCGTGCAAGGGAGGATGCACAACCAACATGAGTGTACAGTGTTTGATGTGTTGATCCGGTTGAATGCCTCGTCCTCGGTCCCTTAGCATGAGCCAACAACAGCCAGCCCCCCATCAGAATCGGGAAAGTCGATGAACGTTCGCAATCCCAGATTTCTTCTAGTAGCCAGGGTACTGCTCTAGCTAACAAGCCATCGGTCCCTCAACGTGACCAATTTTTTGTGAAAAGACTGCATCCCTTTTCAGAAGTTGATGCACCGACGTTTGGGCACGCAAAGATAAGAATTGAGTTAGCTAGTAGATAACCTCCCCTGACCTAGAGTAGCAGTAACGTTATTATAAGTTATGGGATGTTTGTTTTTATGTTTGTGGGGATATGATAAATTAAATTCCCAATGCCAGGGACTTTTTGTCAAATTGTCCCATGAAAGTCCAATCTTGGAACCAGATAGAAAAGTCCAGTATAATCTCGTCCACTACATTGTCCACTACATCACCCTCACAAGTGACAGCTCGATACTCAGGGACACCTCGACACTCGCCTAGCTAGGAGTGTTGTTTTTCCTTGTTTGTGTCAGAATTGCATCCGCACTCTCTACCTAATTCTGGAGAGATTCCTAGAACAGTTCAAGCAGCCAGCTTGGATCAAAGGCTGCGAAAGCATATTAAGAGGGACAAATATAATAGATGGATAAGATACCTAATTGATCCTGAGGGAAATGTATCACTCAGTAGCTTCTACGACACAATTACAATAGTCTAGCCACTAGAACGACTGATTGTGAATTGTGAATGCGAGTGTGAGTGTGAAATATTGGGTGATTAAAAATAAGAAAATAGTGCAAGAATAATGATTACTGTGTATCATATAAAATGCAAATTGAAGATCAATACATGAATACAAATGCAGATTGTGCATTAGGTAAAAATAACAGTTTGCATATTGGTTTGCTGTATCATGTAGAAACTAACTAAACTCCCATGTCAAATATAAATATTTGGAACCTTAAGAGGCAAGTTTTAGCAACCTGTCAGAGCGATACCAGGTCAATTTCAAGGTAAAGTACAAGGAGATATTAAGGAAGAACACGTTCAATAGTTTTTTTCTTTTACTTAATTGAAGATTAAAATAATATTTATTGTTGTATTGTTTTACAGAGTGACATTATTAGGAACTTCCTGTCCCTATCCATTAAAGAAAATACCTCAATCAACCTTCACCTAGGTGTGTCAGCCACCCAAACAGTGCACATGGGGTTGATTGAGTTTATGTATTGAGTCCTTAGGACAAGCCTGGGTTCAAACCTTGTCCAGTCCCCTTCTTGAGTTGTGTGTTCTGCATGCATAGCTAACATTGTTTCTGCCATCAGGTCAAGAGTCATGTGGACTGGCTCTATCATAATGATGAGCTGAATCCATCAGAGAACTTTCAGCACAAAGTATCTGTGGGTATAATGTAGATATTGTAGATATAGGGAATCACATAAGCAGAAAGATGGATATGCATTGACCTCGGACAAAACTGACTGAAGACATCACCATTGGGAAACCATTGCTTGAACTAGTGAAGCCAAACCGCTGGAATGAAGTTACTATGTAACTCTCTTCTTTGCCAACCAAACAACAACTGATTAGTCAGGCAAAGCAAACTACCAGATGTGGCATGACCTTGTGCAAGCTACTTGCAGCGGCTTACATTTAAGGTCCCATGGCATGAAAAATTGACTTTATGAGGTTTTCTAACCTTAATATGAGTTCCCCTAGCCTGCCTATGAAATGGCGTTAGGTGTAAAATGAGCACTAGCTATCCTGCTCTGCCTTTGAAAAAGCAAAGCTCAGACGCGCCGATTTGGAATTTTTCATTGACATGTTACCTCCCCTTTCTCTGCTTCGCCCAATGAGCTACGACCGTGCGAGCACCACATGTGTGTGTGAATTCACACATTGTAACTTAAGTGTTGTAGACTTCGTTGTTATTTGGATAACCTACTGTTGGTGTTATGGCGCATAACACGTAGGTTTCTCTGACGTCTGGTATTTCCACAATGAGAGTGTAGTGGGGGTTATCGCAGGAATGGTTGAGAAAGAATTGGGGGAAAGGAACCTGAAGCACATGAACCGCGACATGGAGGAGAAAGGGATTGTTGCCCAAGATTGTCTCCCGCTGGAGCGTTCTCCGAAGGGAGACAATCGCGGTCAACAATCACAGGCAACAAGTGGAAGAACCAGAGACGTCGGAGAACCCGACGCAGTCATTTGAGATTCATAATATCGTCTAGAGGCGCACACAGCTTTTGGCCGTGATAATATGTATTATATGATATAGATATCTATGTTTAATATGATGATTTAGATATAGAGTTCCAGGACTGTAATGCAAGTGTTGTGCACTTCTTTGTTATTTGAATTACTGTTCTGCTGTCGGCTCATAACCCGTCGTTTTCTCTGACATCTCTGATAATTCATCAACGAGACTCGTAGTGGGGGATATCTAAGCCATAGTTGAGAAGGAATTGGGAGAAAGGAACTTTGGCTTTGACTCTCTGAAGTACATGAACCGCGACATGGAGGAGAAAGGGTTTGTTGCCCACAATTGTCTCCCGTTGGAGCCCCGCTGGAGCCCCGCTACCCGCTGCCCGCTGCCCGCTCCCCACTACCCACTGCCCGCTCCCTGCTGTCGAGGCACCACCGCCACGAGGCACCAGGTATAGAGCTATAGAGCTCCAGGACTCCTGGCGGAGCAACCAGAATATTTACAGAACACGGCCAAAGGCTGCGTGCGCCTCGCCGCTGCGATACATCCACTGTAAACAGAGCGCATGGTACCGTGGCCGCAAGCTGCTCTGGGCCACACCCACACCTTCCTCCTTGACCCGCCTCTCTCCTCTTCATCAAAGCTACAGACACCAAAACGGCGCGTTTGGGGAGAGCTCAATATGCGACTGGCACGTAGTGCCTGTAATTCTGCACCACGGCTGAATTTCGGGAACGTCTTCAAATACTGTGTCAGGGGCCCACTAATATTGATAATAAAGCATCCATAAAGTAGCATGCCATGGGACCTTTAATACCAGTCTCGACGTGGGTCGCCTCCGCTTGCATCGATGCTGAACCTTCTCTCCTCCAGAGGGCCCACAATGAGACCCTTCCAGCTGAAGAATAAGCACTACGGCCGGGTCCTCGATTCAGCCCAAACAGTCGACTCAGTCCCCCCTCTCCAGAGCTGGATTAA
Organism: Gadus macrocephalus; assembly: GCF_031168955.1. NCBI lineage: Eukaryota > Metazoa > Chordata > Actinopteri > Gadiformes > Gadidae > Gadus > Gadus macrocephalus. The sequence goes on along the minus strand of NC_082388.1, from coordinate 14,516,697 downwards.
ACTGCATCCCACATCAAACAGTTGTCGATTGTGTAAAGCTGCAAGCCTACCTATTGCACTGCTTCCGACAATCCGATCACCCAGCTCTTCGTCAAGGTCTTTGACAAGCCCCTCCATCATCTAGGGCCACAACGTGTCACCCCTGATATCGTACCTACCGGTGACTATGTAGCCGTCAAGCAGCCAAGAAACACCAGAGTAGCTGTGTTGAGTGGCAAAACTAGTTATAACAAAAATAGCTGACCTGCCGAATGCATGGTTCGGGCTCAACAAGCCCCAGTTCTGGTCCCTGGGGTTGATTGCTTTGGCCCATAGACTGTCAAGATGGGCCACAGGCATGGAAAACTAAGGAGAATAATATTTAACCACCACTATCTTCTCGACCTGCTGCCTAGCATGAACCCTGACTCCGTTCTACTAACCCCTAACACCATATCGCTGCTGATAAGGCAGATGGATGCTTCTCTACCCCAGGCTGTGCAAGGCCCCAGTCATTTCTGTTGTCATTGTCGCTGGAAGCATAGTCAAGTGTTGGCTGACCAGTTCTGGATGCCGTTCACCCTGCCAGGCCTCAAGCCTCTTCTAATCCTACCATTGCTTCAGTTAGTACTGAAATACGCTTAGCCAACCTAGAGATTTGAACTGTAACGATTGCGATTTTCCTTAACTGTATTTTTTTTTTTTATAGTTGTTGTTGTGTATTCATGACACTTGGTCAAGTCGTCATGGTGATCGACCAGCTGCTGCCTAGAGGACTCTTTGATCAACTTTGATCACCCTAGCGCTGATGGAAGATTCGTTCAATGGACAGACATTCAAAGGGGCAGTTAATACTCACCGAGCAACTAAACTCTACGTCAGAGGATTTGATTTTAGGCTTATCCTGTGTTTAATAAGATGCATTTCAATGGATGGCACTATGATGAATGCCAAGGTTCTATTCCTGATATGTTTACACTCAGCCTATGCCTAAGCCAATAGAGCGTTTAACACAAAAGTTGACAACGCATCGCAGACAACATGAAAAAAATCGTATGCCAAAACATTTTTAGATGATATGCCTTCATACCTTTTTGTCAACCTATTTCACAAAATTGTTAACACCTATGAGTTCTTCGATAAGGTGTCAATTAGTTTGGAGCTGAGTTAATGTTCAGTAAGGTAAGCAGTCTCCATTAAGTGGGTCAAGTTTAAAGTTGTGACATCGTAGATAACATCCTAGCAGTGTGTTTTTCATGACCCAGCACTACACACCTGTACGATGGAACACTGTAGATCAAACTGAATAAGTTTCATTACTCTGACCTAAAATTAGGCAGGATTCACGGTCGGTGTGGTGAGGCTGCAGGTTCAAAGAGGTTCAGATCAAAATGAAGACGAGAACTGGAAATAAAACAAAAGGGCTTTAAGTAAGTCTGAATGCACAACAATTTACAACAATGACACAGGGACATGACAAATATAAATAACCGACTATGGAATAAGTGAATTCAACTGGTTTATCAAGGGAGAGACTAACTGATTATCAGACCAGATTTTGTTTGTGCATTTAATCATGTCAAACCTTTTCTAACCGTGATTTTTGGATTGTGTGCCGGTCTTTTTCTTGCTGTGTGTGCGTGTGTGTGTGTGTGTGTGTGTGTGTGTGTGTGTGTGTGTGTGTGTGTGTGTGTGTGTGTGTGTGTGTGTGTGTGTGTGTGTGTGTGTGTGTGTGTGTGTGCGTGTGTGTGTGTGTGTGTGTGTGTGTGTGTGTGTTTGTGTGTGTATATTAGATAGTAGTACAAAAGATAGTTTAAATAAATTATGTATATTTCTTTATTACATTATTTACATTTGCATTCATCATAGCATCTAACTTAAATAAGGCACATCTATTCAATTTACAATTAATGACTATAATTATACTAAGCTAAATCTTTTTAATAGGACCTAGAAAAAGGTATTACTTTCAATGTCAGTCAATATCGACTATCCTGATCTTCATTTGTAAAGCCCACAGCCTTTTCCTTTACATTTGGAGCCTCACCTAGACCTAGGGACTGGGGGCGATTCTTAGGCCTGTAAAACTGCCAGAAATGTCAATTCCATGTCAAATCACAACCGTTTATCTAAAGTGAATGGTCTGATGATTAAGAGACAGTAATAAACTTTTGAGACAGTATCAAACAAACTGGACAGTATGTTTTCACTAAAAGAAGAACAAACAACTTCACTTCCCAGTTTTTGCTGGGAAGAAAGATGTTCATTCGATGCTCAGTGCAGCGTCACCCGTATGGTTGCGATGATTGGTTGTCAGCTATGGGAGTTTGTGTGGGTAATGGTTGGTTTAAGCAGCCTCTCGTGGCCGAAGTCAGACTGACAGACCAGTTGTACATCAAGCAATCAATGCACACAGGGTAAACAAGCCAGCCCCACACACACTCAGAGAGAGATATCGTACATGGCAACATGGAGCAGCAGGCCATGTATCACCAGTGTTGGGAAGGATACTTTTACAATGTATCCAGTTACAGAATACAGAATACA